>NW_016173830.1:6197-6980 GCF_001687245.7 Rhagoletis zephyria
TTTTTTTTTTAAATCGTAGATCTTCGCTTAGAAAAGAGATAATGGAATGAAGATAAATGATCATATAATACAGAAAAACTATAGAGAAGTTACAACAACAATAACTTAACCCTCAAAATGCCGTTCAAAATGTCACTTGTTTTAATTTTGGATTTTGGCTCCCATTCCACTAGAAAACACTATATTTAATACACCATTAGCATTTTTTCTGAAAGATTTCTCTTTATTTTATCTTAAGACTCGATTCTTGGGACATTGGCTGCTGTACCCGAGTGGCCAGATTGGAAAAAGAAAAGCTACCTTTAAACTCTAATAACTCGTAAACTATCAGCTTTCACAAAAAAAATTTATATAACAAAAATGGTTATACTGGTCGATATCTTTACGAAAGTGTAGCATTTAACCCTTTAATGCAGAGTCTGTCATATATGAAACGCTTTTTAACCCTTTCAAGGCAGAGGCAAAATGGTTCTCAATATGTTTTCAACGTACTTTTTATTTATTTTTATTTTTTATTTATTTTTCTTTTTAATATTTTTATTTGTTTATTGTATTTTTTTTATTTATTTATTTTTATTATTATTTTACTATGGAAACATTTTCTACGATTAATATCTACGTCACCATGAGAAAAAGCACGTTGAAAAGCATATTGAGAACCTTTTTCCTCTTCCTTGAAGGGGTTGAAAAGCGTTTCATATATGACAGACTCTGCATTAAAGGGTTAAATGCTGCATTCCATTATCTCTTTTCTAAGCGAAGATCTACGATTTTGAAAAAAAA
>NW_016173830.1:8508-9335 GCF_001687245.7 Rhagoletis zephyria
AGTCTACAAAATCTTATTACTTATAAAGCGATTTTTAATCTTCGTTGCTTAACACACATTTTTTCAATTACTTCTTGAGTTGTAATCTGCACATCATTATGTACCGGTAACATCGTTAAAGGCTGGTATGCAGCTCTCAAGAAATCCGTCAAAAAAAATTTGCCATTATTTCGTGTGTGTGTCCAAGGAATTTTGACATTTTTGATACTTCACAGCCTGTTGCCTCACTCTTTCCTCAAGAAATAATGGAACGGGCATATATTTCTGTTGCACACCTGGGTTGCCTTGTGCTCTTTTTTCACAAAAAACTTTAGAAAACCGTCGTAAAAAGCGTAGCAAATTTCTTAAGAACTGCGTACTGCCTGAAGGAAATTTGACTTAAGAAAATTTCTTAGCCATTTCTTGTACGTAATTTTGTATGGAATTTTAGCTTTTCTTGAGAACTGCATACAGGCCTTATACCATTCAGCCGCTCTTTAATTGTATAAAAAGAAGGGACAAATAAGATAGCATATTCAACAATTGAGCAGTCTACTTGCAAAGTGCGCTATGTAAATTTTTTTTAGATTTTTAGTTTTTGGTGGGTTTCATGTCCACTAACACCAGAGTAAAAAATGTTTCTATATTCTGAAAAAAATAGCATGAAATGTTAACTACTCTTGCAAAAGTCGCTATAATACTTATTTATACACTTTCAAATGTCTCCTCTTCGTATGAACTTAGAAAACTGCAAGAAAACGTGGTAGTTTCGGTGCCTAGTGGAAGAGGTCGCAAAAAAGAAGCAAACCAATCTTCCTAGAGGAGAGAACGCGAAAAGCTAAAAAAAG
>NW_016173830.1:9353-11535 GCF_001687245.7 Rhagoletis zephyria
TTTTTTTTATGGTATTATATTTATTTTTTTTTTATTTATCCAAATTTTCAGGTAATAAAAAAAGATACAGTTCGGATGTTACTTGTTGTCGTAGAAGTTTTTTTATTTAATTTATGGTTTACTTTTATAAAATCACATAACGCTGTTTGCAAGTGGACTACTCATATATTCTTTAAAAGATAATTTGTCATCCGTCTGAAATAAAAAAAATTTTAAATCAGAAGGATAAAATAGTATTGTGTTATTAATTCAAAAGTAAATAAATGTAGTTCAATGACGAAGGGGGCGGATCTATCTCCCCAAACAACTCCCCCCGCCCCCTGGCTACGCCACTGATTCTGAGCACAATGAATTTAATTGTTGGCTAGCAAATTGTGGAAAGTGCTTATTTAGTCTCTAATTTTTCTTTACTATTATAGTCATTTAAATTTCCTGCTTTTACATTGTAATTTTGAATAACTACGTTTTTGTCTGTGGTGTTTATGATTATAACAAAACTTTGATATTTATTCGCTATGGTATTAGCAATAAAAATGCCTTCTGTTAATTTTTGATGGGGAATAAAAACTTCAGAATTATCAGTTTCTATGTTAATTTGTCGAATTACTTCTGATCTAGCGGGTATTGTGATTATCATTTGAATTATTATATTTTCTGGGAAGTCGTAAAGCCTCAATATTAATCGATCTTCATCTTTTGATAATCTAAAATGCATATCATATTTCTTAATAGTCTAATTTGTGTCTAATTAAGATATCATCTCCTTTTAATTCTGCTTTGACTGTACCTAGAGTGTTTGTTATTCCTTGACCAATGCCCTTCAAGTCTGTTATTAGTGAATTATTAATTGTAATATTCCTTTCAGTTTGACCCTTTTTTATAATTAATATGTCAGCTCCTGTGTCTATCAAAAGAGTTGAAATAGAATTATTTAAAGAAGTTTTGGAAGATATGTAGCTATTTAGGTGTAGGTTAAGTACACGCACTTTTTTGTTATCTGCTTTTGAAGTGGAGTTTGCTGGTTTTCCTGCTGGTTGCAATTACGAACATTGCGACTAGTTGTTCGCGATTGATTATTAAAATTTCTATTCCTGTTTTGAAAATGATTATTTTGTCTTGAATTATTGTTGTATCGGGGCGGTGTCCTGAATCTATTAACTTGATAACCTCTATAGCCGTTACCTTGGTAACCTCTACGGAAGCTACCACGGTAGTAGCCTTGTTGGCGTATGTGCAAAAACGAGTTTGGGCTACCCGTTACTTCAGTACAACTGTTTATAAATTTTGATTAAGCCTCGTTCATGGATGTGAACATTCCTGCTTGCATTATCATTTTTACCTTATTGTTAGAGCAATTCTTACACATGGCTTTTACAGCTGATTTTGTAGTATATCTGGTTGCTAATTCTGGGGTGAATCCGTCAGATATATATGCTCCTTC
Source organism: Rhagoletis zephyria (assembly GCF_001687245.7). NCBI lineage: Eukaryota > Metazoa > Arthropoda > Insecta > Diptera > Tephritidae > Rhagoletis > Rhagoletis zephyria. The sequence continues at coordinate 10,795 of NW_016173830.1, forward strand.
TAATGATTTTGTTAGTTTCTCTATTTCAGTAGTATACTGGTTGGCAGTTTTACTACGTTGCTGTATGTTCAATAATTTTGGCGTCAAAACCTCCACTGACTTACCTTTAATAGTCGATTTTAATTTTTGCTTTATCTCTCGGATTGAATTTTCATTACCTATAAAATTTCTTGCTGCCCCTTTTAGCTTGGTTTTTATACCCGTGCGCACTTGTGCACAAGGGTATATTAATTTTGTTCACATAACGGTTGTTTGTAACAGCCAAAACGAATCGAGATAGATATAGACAAATGTATACATAAATGATCAGGATGAAAAAAGAAATCGATTAAGCCATGTCTGTCTGTCCGTCCGTCTGTCNCATGGATGTGAACATTCCTGCTTGCATTATCATTTTTACCTTATTGTTAGAGCAATTCTTACACATGGCTTTTACAGCTGATTTTGTAGTATATCTGGTTGCTAATTCTGGGGTGAATCCGTCAGATATATATGCTCCTTCTAATGATTTTGTTAGTTTCTCTATTTCAGTAGTATACTGGTTGGCAGTTTTACTACGTTGCTGTATGTTCAATAATTTTGGCGTCAAAACCTCCACTGACTTACCTTTAATAGTCGATTTTAATTTTTGCTTTATCTCTCGGATTGAATTTTCATTACCTATAAAATTTCTTGCTGCCTCTTTTAGCTTGGTTTTTATACCCGTGCGCACTTGTGCACAAGGGTATATTAATTTTGTTC
>NW_016173832.1:0-11534 GCF_001687245.7 Rhagoletis zephyria
TCTGTTTTAAACGTTCTCTGCTGCTTCTCTGTTTTAAACGTTCTCTGATCAAATTGCTGCTGAATGACGAGCGAAAACAAAACAGAACAAGAGCTGCCACAAGTTTATTTCAAAAGACAAAGATCGTAAATGTATAAGTAGGCACAAAGAACGTAAATGTATAAGAAGCGACAACTCGTTACTTTGAAAATGTGCCGCGTGTTATTTATTTTCTAAATTAAAATACCTTTTCCTAACCACGTGTGCAAAATAATTACCGAAATACACATTTGCCGTTTTCCTTTTGGTTTGCTTGCATTTTCCGCATTCGAGACGAAAATCAAAAATCTGCCGCGGACAGAGTCAAAAGCGAGACGAACTCCTCATCGTCACGGCATATTTTCAAAGTAACGAGTGGTCTCTTATGAATTTACTTTCTGTGTCGCTTCTTCAGAGAACTTCTTATAGATTTACGTTCTTTGATAGATTTACGTTCTGTGAGCTCAGTTAAAGTTTAATTGCAGAAAATGTGGCAGCAACTAATGGAATCAGCTGGTTGTGGGACCTATATTTTTACAGCTGACTTTTTAATTTTATTTATTTGGGATATTTAATTTAGCTCGTAGGCAAATAAAAGTTTTATAATCGCAGTTTTAAAAAATATAAAACTTTTAATTACCGAAATGGCACAACTCGTAGTGCTACGTCAGCTGCTGCATAAGAATCCCAGAATAACATCAACATTGAAGGTTAAATGGAGCCGCATGATTGCGACGACACAGGGTCCCCTTTACCAAACGCGGAAGGAAGATCCGAATGCCAATCGCACTTTACAAGAAACCACTGGCCCTACTGATATATCGACAGACGTGCGGCCTCTGGCTGAAAAAATAAAGGAAAACACAAAAACTGCCAGTTACACAGCGATAATTCTGGCTGGGGTTGGAGTGACCGGCATAGTATTCTACGCAATCTTCCGCGAACTTTTTTCCAGTTCTAGTCCAAATAATATTTATTCTGACGCATTCGATCTAGTAAAAGAAGTAAGTTCATGAGAAAGCTATTAGTTGAATATTCGAATAATAATCTTTTCTAGGATCCACGTGTGCAGGATGCACTAGGCGCCCCAATAAAGGGATATGGTGAGGAATCGCGGCGTGGTCGCAGACAGCGAGTTGCACATTCAACCTTCGAGCGTAACGGCGTCTTACATGTACGCATGCAGTTCTATGTTCAAGGTATACGGAACCGAGGCACTGTGCATTTGGAATCACGAAAGGTACTTGTATGAAGTATGTCCAATTTTCAATTAAGTGTTTTACAGTTTGTTATTATATTTTAATAGACCCCGTCAGGGAAAATGGAATATCGGTATTTATTTGTCCAACTTGATTACTATCCGCATACAACGATAATAATTGAAGATAATCGCGCTTATGATCCGAGTCCGGCGTCAGCAAAAAGCCTTATCGATTCTGAAAGTTTGGATTTCACCTCTTTTCAGAAAAAATGATAGCATACAAAGTGTCAATACTTATGTCGAATAATTAAGCGTGAAAATGGTTAACAAGAGTTTGAATTTGTGGTTTAATGCTCAACCACATAATATACACCTATATTAGCAGACATCGATTCTCCAACAGTTAGCAAGTGTCGAAACAAACAAACTCGATGCAGTACAACCAAATTCGATATCGTCCTTGCTAGCTAACTTTGTTGTTGCTTTCACAGACAAAATTTGTGGCGAAGTGGCGAATCGATGACAGCTATTATAATATGCGGCAATATTTTTTTTAAATGCTAAGTTCAATGTAGTTTGATGTCACCTAATTTTAAATTTGAATACATTTTTAACAATTACGCGTCTTAAGATAAATACACTTCAATTAGAATTACGTTTGTACATACTTACGTTGATATAATCAAAGGGCACTGTATATTGAAAACACATTAGTTGATGCATTATTAAAGTCTGATTTAATAGAACTCATCATAGAGAATGGAACAGAAGTATTTTTTACTACATATATTTTTTTTATATTTAGTACATAACAGATGTAGAGAAATCATCTAAATCAATGGTATCTTCTGCTAAGCGTTCACGCCCGTGTCAGTAAAGCTTTTTCCAAGGTATAACTTCCCAAGCTCGAATAATGTGTCGGCCAAAAAGATAATCTTTAATCTTATTCATCACGTAGAAAGAGATGCCGAAGAAGGAAGCAAAATATAGCCAAAACTGACCTAATCGCTCCCAGACACTTAGGTGGTATCGTGCAGGTACCTGTAACACATCTAAATCCAGCTGTACACGAAGAGTTTTTCCTTGTTCATGTTGAAAGTAAGTGTCTTGCTCTGAAAGTTGAAAATATGCCGGATTCGCCTTTAACTGTTCGAGAAGGGAGGGAATTTGGAATTCTTGCAACTCAACATGACTTTTGTTATAGCCTAGCTGCACTTCGCGGAATTGTGTCTTTGTATTACGACCAGGAAAAGGGCATGTAAACTCTATATACTGTTTTAGTTTCAGTTCAGCCTTGAGCAATATGGTACCAACTCTTATCTGCGCCGCTGATGGGATAAAGGTATGGTAAGTAAGCAGCGCTGGAGGCGAAAGTGGACACTTATGCTAAAGCGATTAGAAAAAAAGCTAAAAATAAAGTATTTCGATATGTGTCTTTATCATACCTTCAATTGTGCTTCAAAAAATAGAGCTAGATCAAAATTTTTAATTCGTCCCGGTAGAGAATCAAGTTGTTGTTGGAAATGTACGCGATCAATTGTGCCATCGTGATCAAAATCGTCAGTCCAGTACTACAAAAATACAATTAAGTTCGATTCTATTTGGAACTAATTCACGTTATTACTAACCTTAATTCCTTCACAACTGCCACTATGTTCTTGCATAATGCTATTAAGTTGAGGAAATGTACTGCATACTACCAAATCGTTTGTACTACGCTTTGATTCATGGCCATTAGCGGCTTCATATTTTTCTTCCGTTTCCGCAGTGAAAATGCTTTGGAATTTGAATTGCAAACGTGGCTGCTCGAAGAGAACCCTTGACTCCGAAATGCCAGAATACGGACTAAGCAACGATACCAACAACATGGGAATCATCACCGACAATATGATGAAGATAAGTACTATAATACTGGCGGATGAACATAATGCATTTTTATAAATAATTGCAGTGTTCTTTGTGTGCAAGGGTATAAACTTCATAGCTTTGCAATCTATGTATTTATTCTTCCAGATTATTTATTTTTTCTCCAAATATTCCACTGCACTTGCAAAACTAATATTTTCCTTTAGTTGTTCCACTTGATTTTGATGGTTTCCATGGGCAACGGTATAGAGTTTGAAATTATCAAATGACATGTGCATAAGATGCAACATACATCCATCATTAAGCTTAAAATTAAAGAAAAGGAACCAAAAAAAAATCGATTTTAATTGGTATTTTTATGTTAAAAGTAGTTGAAAATAAATCTTACTTTAATTCAAACCTACATGCATAAATAAAATTCAACAGTCCCAAAGAAATGCCAGACTTTGGTCAAAATTGGAAAAGTTCAGCTATAGATGGCGCCGCACTTATTTTCAGCCTGTACACATGCCGGAAGCGCATTCAACTTATCACAGAATTGAACCATACAAATTAAAGGCATCCACACAGCAATGCGTTTCGGTCGCAACGAATCCGCAGCGTTTTTGATGCTACGGACATTACTGCTTCGAGAACACAGGTACGCACACATCTGAGCGATTTTATCGCAGCAAAAACTGTCAATTTATAGACAAACAAAAAGTATTTTTCAACAAAAATAAAATTCTTAACTTTTCTACATCAAATGTGTTATGTTTTCTTCTGTTCAATTTTGTAAAATCCTCCTATTGACCTTTTTCGTTCTCAAAACGCGGCAGTCTGCGATTTCGGCACGACGAAAAGAAGAACTGTGCATATTCGTCACAGTATACATACATATTCGTATTGTGACGAATACTGCGGCAACGCGAAGTGAACAACGAGAAGTAGGCAGAATGTTCGAGGAATGACGTAGAATGTTCCACAAAGAGAAACGTCAAGTTGGATGAACACTGCGAACAGCGAGAGAAAGAGAATGAGCGATAAACTTCAGAACGTTCTAGAGTTGCCATAAGTACGAGCGCAGGTATATATGGGCGCCGCCACAGCGAAGTGAGTTAGTACTACAATTTGGTCATCGTTAGCATTTATTTAACAATCCAGCGATACGAGCCGAAAGATATTTGGGAAATCCCTCAAGGTTTCGAGGATAATCGTAACAGTATAAATCGCTGCAGCAAAATCGTATAAGTGTGTGGTTCCTCATTTAAAACTATGGTCGGCATTGTTGTAATTTTTGTCGTAACAGATTCGCACCAAGAGAATCGTATAGGTGTGTGGATACCTTAAAACTGCGTTTCCACGCCAACCGAATCACGTGTAGGGATAAATCGATACAAGTAAATCCAAGTACATACTCGATACTTTTCTCAATTTACCAAGTATTTTTGTATTCGATACTTTTTACTGCGATCCAAGTATGTATCGAAAAAAAGTACTTGTATCGGAAGCGCAAAACTTGTTATGCTTCAGCATCTTCTTTGAAAAGCAAACCATTAGAGGAATGGGAAGATATGCGCACTACATTTCCGCAGCTATATAAGCAAGCCTGTCTATACATAACGGTTGTTGGGTCATCTGACCCTGTCTTTTCTCAAAAACAGGTACAACTATATCAAAATCTCGAAACCTCCTTTCAGGAAAACACTTGTAAAAGTTAATGTTTTTGGGAAATATAACAAAAAAAGAGTTATTTCCTTAAACTTATTTTATATGAAAAAAATTTATCTATTAATCTTGTAAAAATGTATTCTAATGTTTTTGAAATCAGTCTTAAATTTTTGCGTGAAAATATATTAAAAAAAAAATAAAAAATATCTTGTAAAAAAATACATATGTAGGTCTATTACACGCAAATGAACCTTCGGCATCATCAATTGTATATTCTTGATACGGAGCAGGTAACAGAGCTAAGATCTTAACGCAATTCCGATTGCAATTGACATCTAATGAAATGTATTAATAAAATACTTTCCGGTATTAATCCTGTGAAAAAAAAACAAAATACAGGCATACCTGTGTTTGTATTACACAAATTCTTTTAGATTTTAACTATTTAATACAAAAGTATAAGCATTTGGCGGAAATTGATTGTGAAGATAAGAAAAAAAATTCAGAGGGAGGGTAAGCTGCCCCAGCAAACATTTAGGTTAGAGAACGATTAGAAAACGATTCGAAGTGTAATGTGTTTCTCAAAGGCAGAACATTAGAAGACGATCGGAGAAACTGTAGAGAATTATATTAGAAGGGGGCCTAGTTCTCAATACCGATAAAGAGGTGAGATATATAATCGAATTATAATGTGAACTATAATTGGTTTATAATATCTTGTGTTTTTCTAACCTGATTTTCGATTCGACCGCTACCTACATTAGAATTCTAACAGCCCGAACACAATGAAAGCGACGAGCTGCAGACCACAGCTATCAAATTATTTTAACACGTACTCTTATGTAGATAATTATTTTGGCAACGACCGGGCTACGCGACGGCTATGGTTGTGGCCAGATTAGATCTATTTCTATTTTTCCGGCGACAGATAAGGTTCTTCCTCTTCTTTTATGTCAAACTCATACAAATTCATGATGTCGCCTGCCGCGTTCAAAAAAAATCATGTCGTCATCGACAAAGCGTTTAGATAATGAAGATAACAAATTGGAAGCTGTGGCCCGTAGCTTGTCGTTTTCAATGTGTTCAGAACTTAATGAAAAATCTGAATATTTCTCTAACGATAGAGACTGTGTTTGCTGGAACCGTGCGAAGTGGACTTGGTTTTTTTACACTCTCCCAGTAAACATTGATATTTGATATGCATATATTTATACTACAATTGAGAATGATTTTGAGATTTTGATAGCAGAGTCGATAATAAGGGGAGACAATTTTTGACTTTTAAATCTACTTAAAACGTTGTATATCAAACGTGCTTTAAACTTTTTTTTTATTAAATTTACTTCAAATTATTTTAAAATTGATTGTGTTAATTCATTATTTTTTCGTACTATTTTGTATTCAATAAAAAACAAAACAAAAAAACTGTAAAAATTATAGGTTTTAAACTTAAACGTCTAATTTGGTATTTAAGAACTAATACGAGGCAGTACTAAATTGTTTACGTTTTTTAACTAAAAAAGTATACCTCATTGGCTACAAAAATGAATACTAAGTTATTTTTTTTAGTTAAAAAAATCTAGTTTTTTCATGCTGAAAAAACGCAATGGAATTTCGTTCGAACATTCCGTCTGTCACATGGCGGTACTTAGGCGAAAATGAGCCTGAAAGGGAAACTTTAAATATTTTTGCAAATTGTATCTGGGTTTTAAAAGAAAATACTTTTCAAAGCTGTGGTTACACTCTATGATCCTGCTGATATTTTGCTATCTGTTCCAGGATATACATATGTATGCATGTTGAGCGGCTTCATCTTAAAGAAGTCTTCGCCAGGCAGTCTTCACAACTTTTTCTGTACATGGTTAAAGAACTAGTGAAAAATTAGCCTCCTGAAAATTGTGCTACTAGTAATTCGTTTTGGTTTTCTTATCGAGGGCTTAGATTCCATACATTCTATCTGCAATTTTAACCAAAACTACTTTCTGATGTTAGAACCAGTGTTGCTATTTTAGTCGTTTTCCGGCTAGATTTAGCCGGTCACGATAGCAAACAGCCGGAGAAAATTCGGTTTAGCCGGCAGCCGATTTGTTAGCCGTTTTGCAAAAATAATTAGCCGGTTTTAGCCGATTTTGCTATTAGCTATTCGCCTTATTTTATTAAAATTCAAATATACAATTTTTTAGTTTTACAAATTTAGTGATCCAAAATCTATTAGAAATGGCAAGTCTTATCCCTGAGAATTTTTTTTTTCTGTCGGGCTGTGTTATATAAAATTGAAAAACAATTTTTTTAACCCGAAAAGTCTTCAGATAGTGAGCCGATTTCAATGTTTTTTTTTTTTTTGTTTTAAGCGAGTAACCCAATATGTAAACTGGGACGCACCATTTTAGCTGATTAGGAAGTTACAAATTTTGCTGAAATTTTGCAGAATTTTCATAATTTTTACACAGTCTAAAATCTGGATGTAGTATATGGTTTTTGTTAAGTAATGAGCTACATATTCGTAAAAGATAATAAACATTAAATAAACTAAAGAAAAATAGGCGTAACTTGCTTCAATTTTTATTAAGAATGTCTTAAATTTAAGTGTGAAGTTTACACACAACAAAATAAAAGAGCACAAATTTCGATGTGGAGCAAAACTCTCTGGGGAGACAATACCTGTGAAGAATTGCATCATGGTGCTAATATATTTTATTTTTGTTATTTTTATTTCCGAGTTGGTGGCCTTCAGCCGTACTAGAAGAAATAACCTCATCAGTCCAACTCCGGTTACGCCATCTACAGTATTTTTGCGCAAAATCCACCTCCAAATTTACAATAAATGTGCATATTTCAAACCTAAATCTTTATTTTAAATTAAAGCTTAATCCCTTTGCTAGACGTATATGTACAATTTTTATTTATTCGGGTCACGTGTTTGGACACGATAACCCAAAATCATTGTACAAATAACCGAACCGTACCCAAACTGTCTTACTTATGCATTTTTCTATAAACAAAAATTTTATAAAATGAAACTGCAATAGTTTTCATCTTATGTGGATAATTCTTGTCACAAATACATAGTCTCGTGCTTATATTTATGTATAAAAATTTTTTAGCAGCACCACATCTTTATCAGAAAACTCCGAGAATCCAAAAATTGGTACTGTTACAAGTTGCAGGCCATCATTTTAACTCGACCCCCTTCCTGTTCCATGGATAACGGTACATCTTTTAGAGGTTAAAAAATATTTTGCGTCAGCAATTTGTCGTCGAACTGCACGTATTACGTACCCTATCCTCGGAAAAGCAAAGAACTTTATTTTCGAATCTTTACTCAGGTGTACCGAATTCTGACAGTTTGGAAACGCGCAACACTTTTANATCTCTGTTTTTATATTTAAGTAATACAAACATGAACATTTCTTTGTTAAACAAAAATAAAGTGGTGTACAGCTTAGCTAGGAATAATCTCTATTAGCAAAAAAAATTTAATGGATTTACTAGTCTTTCTTATTGTAATTTATGTATTAAAAAAAAAGTTAATTGTAGTTGAAACATTTTAGCCGTTTTTTTTGTCCAATCTTTCCGGTCACCCCAAAAAGTTCTGGCAACACTGGTTAGAACCCATCTGGGACTTATCTGTCATCACAGATGTTAATTCTGACTTTGCAATTTAATAGTAAATTGTTCTGTCAAGCGTTATACAAGGTCAGCATCATGATACAATAATTTTTAGAAGGTAGTTTCACTTCTTCTTCTTATCCGCCATGTTAGCTATCTGACAGAAAACGTGTTTCGTATTTTTTGTTGTACCAACTTTTTCAAAAAAAAATCCACCTTTTGACGTTGGAAAAATAAATAATAATTTTCGAATATTTTTAAATATTCTTCTTCATGTGTAATGATACAGCTATAAGAGCCACCGCATACCACAGAGTTTATCGGCCGCCTATTTAAATAATAGGGCTCGCTTGAAATATGTACATGAAGATGTATGGAGGTGCGCACACTACACGAGCTTAATCGCTCCTACCAATAAGTTGTGGTGCAATGGAAAGACTAGCGAGCCCATCTAAATCGGCGGCCGATAAAGTCCGTGGTGTGCGATGGCTCTAATCCATTATAAACAAGAAATATTGCCATTATATTTTCATTTTTATGGGGGAATCTTTCCAGTATGGCCGTTCGTTAAAGGTGCGGGGGCGAAGGGGGAGTGGGCCTGGCACCTCCAAATTAAAATTGTGCTTTTTGGCAATTTTTCTAAGGGGTCCCTAGGGAACCATAGGGGACCTAGGTGGTCGGGGGTTGCATTTTTGTCAATGGTGGTTCATTCCCTCTCCAAAAAGGTGGGTTAGAGGTGCCACGGCCACTTACCATTCGCCCACCGCCCCTTTAACGAACGGCCATAAAGGAAAGCCAACCCTTTTTATGATTTTTATTCATGTGATTAGCAGTGGCAAAAATGTATGTATTAAATACGTATATTTATATTTAAAATTAAGTGATCAGTTATGAAACATATAAATCTTTATATGTTCTGTTAAAAAATATCTAAAATAACAAGCGAAAATCCCCAAGTTCTATATCGTAGCAGTGGCCACATTGCGCGTTTGTCACAGACACGGTTTATGTCAAAAAATTTGAAGTGAAACTACCTTCTAAAAATTATTGTATCATGGTCAGCATTAACATCACCGATGACAGTAAGGTCTTAGGTGGATTTTTATATACAAATCTAATTTTTATGAAAAGTGCAGATAATATAATGAATATACATAAGCTAATGAGGTCTATAAGGATATTAATAGCCCAGTTATGCATACTTGCACTGCTACACCATTTTTACGTAAAATCAAAACCCAACAAAATTCTACATGTTAAGTGCTATGCGTTGGGTAACCGCTTACATGCAAAGCCCATTTAACAGATTCTTATGTGACAACTCTCATGAAAAGCTAAGTATGCATAACTGGGCTATAAGACCCAGTTTGTTAGTTTCGCAACATATGTACGTATTATAAAATATAAATATTTGATTCATATGCTTAAATCTTTTATATACTGAACAGCAGCAATATCAAGCTGGGTATGAATAATTGTTATGATAATGTAATACCAGATTGATGTTCCTGCAGCTTTCTCAAAAACTTTAAATGCTTCTCGGCTGGTAAAAGGTCTTTTGGAAGACTGCTGGCGACTGTTGACTTCTTAACTTTGTTTCTTCCAAAATGCGGGTAAGATTATTTGTTAGGATTCTTCTTCTTCTTCTTCACCTAAGCGACTTTGGCTGAGTCCAAAACAGCACGCCGGTCGTTTCTCTTCTGTGCCAAGCATCGCGGCCCGCGTTGAATATTGTCAGAGCAGGAGCGTTTCTATCCATTCGAACGACATGACCTAGCCAGCGGAGCCGCTGAATTTTAATTCCCTGCACTACGTCTATGTCGTTGTAAAGCTCATACAGATCATCGTTAAATCGTCTGCGGTATTCGTCATCGCTAACGCGCAAAGGCCCATAAATCTTGCGCAGAATCTTTCTCTCGAAAACTGCAAGAGTCAATTGAATTGAGTCAAAGAAGCGCCTGTAGGCAAGAGTGATTCTCTGTTGGATTTCAAGGCTGACATTAGGTTTGTTCGTCGAAAATCCAGCAAGAATTATCCAACACTCAAAATATCAGAGAGTAAGAAAAAATTCTCTCAAATTCTCTCTCATGTTGAGAAACTTGCAAATTTCTGCACGAACGCAAATTTGCAGGAATTTGCAAGTTTCGCTGCCAGCTGGCGTCCACGGTTGCATTTCAAACATAAAAAATTTTTATAGAATTTTTAAAATTCTTTCGGATGGCCAAAAACAGGATATACATGTATATTTCTTGTTGTTCTGACTTTCTTTAACATACATTTCAATTTCTTCATCGTACTAGCTGTCGGGTTTCTTAAATCGACTCTGGTTGCAATTGCATTCCGATTGCGAATACCATTTTTTTCAGCCGAATTAAGTTCAAATCATTGGAATTAACTAAATTAATTATATCAACAATTATTTACTTCCTTTTTTTATAAAAAAATCGCTCGTGTTTATAAATTTTTAAATTTAACGAACTAATTTATTCAAATTATTGTAGACAAAAATGCAACCATGCGCCACAACCACATGTTTTTCGTGTTTGCAAATTCTTGCTGGCAAAATTTTTTCCAGCAAGAATTTGCAACTTCTCTCCAAGAGAACTGTCACTTTGCTCTCACAATTTTTGAGTGTTGGATAATTTTTTGGTCTGCACGAACAAGATTTGGGCAAAAATCGTGATAATTCGTACAAATTCGTACAAATTTTTTGCTCGACGAACAAACCTATTATTATTGGTGTTAATGCTGGTTCCCAAATAAACGAAGTCGTCTACTTTTCCATACTTGTAACTGCCAATAGTGATGTGGGTGCCAAGACGCGAGTGTGATGACACGAGATACTTCGTTTTGTCCTCGTTCACCACCAGACCCATTCGCTTTGCTTCTTTATCTGAGAAGGCAGAACCGATGCTTTTGTTTTTACCGATAAGGTCGATGTCATCGGCATACGCCAGCAATTGTTAAGATGTTAAGATTCACTTCTATAAAATTATACGATAGTATACATACATATGTATTAAAGGTCTGCNGAGAAGGCAGAACCGATGCTTTTGTTTTTACCGATAAGGTCGATGTCATCGGCATACGCCAGCAATTGTTAAGATGTTAAGATTCACTTCTATAAAATTATACGATAGTATACATACATATGTATTAAAGGTCTGCAAATATACCAGCAGAAATACTC
>NW_016173833.1:0-11534 GCF_001687245.7 Rhagoletis zephyria
GTTTAAAAAATTAAATTGAAATAATTTCATATTTATATGCAAATGTCATTCGCCGCGCAAACGCATAACTAGCAGACTCCGATATTGCAGGGGTTTGGGGGTATTGGAAGTATATATACATATGCATGTGTGTCTATGTTGGAATGAAAGCGACGAAAAAAAGAAGAGCGCACGCGCCGCAGCGCATACCGCATTGGGGATCGATGGGCAGTTGGAGATACCAGTCAACTTCAGCCGGCTTAGCGCAATTTAATCTATATTTTGTGGTAGCTTAACGAAAGCGATTAATTTTTCACTTTTAACTGCCGCTGCTTTTGTTTTTTATTTACGATTTTAATTTTTTTTTTTCTGCCTTGTGTATTTATCATATTCTAAATAAATTTGGCGTGGTTGATTTCTGCAATTAATCAATTACTTAAAAAAATATCTTTGCTTACGCTTTGAAGTGTACGCAATAAATTCGAACAAGTCACATTGGATTAAATAAAAAATATTTTAGTTTGGCTCTGAAGAACGTTATTTTAAAGTGTTAGCCGTCGTTCTCACGTTTTTATTATTCCGCCGATCCAATATACACTGCAGGATCTAGAAGCATAATTGAAAATACGAATGTACGAAAACCAGTCTCTATAAGTCACTCACCACGGCTCCGCTGGCTTGGGCCATGTCATCTGAAAGTATTCATCTCGGAACCCGCTGGTGGTAGCAGAGGAAGAGGGAGGCCCCGACAGCGATGGAAAGACCAACTGGGGAATGACTTGGCGTCAGTTGACACAGAAGAGAAACGGCTGGCGTGCTTTGTTGCACTCGGATAAAATCGCTTAGGCGGATACAGCGCTAAATAAAAAGAAGGAGAATATTCTAAAATGATGTATAGTTCCTGCCAATCAAAAGTGAAGTTTTCGCAGCATACAAATGGGCATAATTTAAGCCTTCTAAGAAGGTGTAACTCTTTAATTTTAATGCATTACCCATTAATTTGAAATCGTTTGTACATTTTAACCTAAATAAACAACAGATTGAAAGCTGTCGACGAAAACTAAGCTATATATGTACATCGCACTTTGTAATTTTCAGCCTATTTAATCATGCATGAATGCATACTTTCCTTACGCTCAAATGATCAAAAGCACGTCTGGGCATACAAAATACGAATGATTTTCATGCAGAAGGATACAAATAAGTATAAAGAAAATAAGGGCCACGGCAAAAAATTAAATTTAACGGAAACCAAACTATTGACAAGGCTATCAAGGTATGTCATTGACAAACAGTGACGAAATTTTCACACAGCCACTCAAAACGAAGGACAAACGAAGTTACGTTAAAGGTCACCAGTCACCCACTGATGTACTCCAGTCGTCAAAGTTTCACAGATATACATATTTTATTAATAGATACATTTTTATACATTTTTTTATAAAAATACATATTTACATACATTCTTCCATACATATATATGATATAAGTAATTATTCTCATTACTCATATTCTGCGCTTCTTTCCCCACATCTCCACCTTCTACAGTTTCTGTTAAAAAAGCTGTAGTAACACAAAAATGTTAGGTGGAGACCGCAAATTTCCATTGTTAAAGCATGTCTAGTCTTAACAGTAGCTGTCTTTTCGCAGTTTGACAACTCAGTTTTCATTTTGCCGCTCCATCTACATTCGGTACAGATCGATCTCATTGGCTTGATGGCATTTTAAAAGTGATATGTTAAGACAGCAAGTTGCCTAAATGAAAAAACGGGACAAAGATAAAACAGACATTCTTTACCTCGTCCATTTGCTTCTCTTTTCTAACCGGTCTCGGGACCGTCTATGGTTTTGGACAAGAAATTAATCAATGGTGGTACAGGGTGGCAGTGCGCACGTCTAACCACGCGACCCCATGCTTGATAGTGATGCATTGTGTAGTGTATAACAAATTCGCATCAAAAACTTAATTTCGAAAGAAATCGTACATACGATAATTTTGCGCAAAGGGGTTCGATATATTTATTACTTTTACTTGTAAGAATAAGGAAAATCATTACACATTCATTTACGCATAAGTTATCCACCACACCTTAAGGTCGTGAAGCCTCAATCCCTAAGCTGATTTAAAAACTACATATATGTTTGTAGATATTAATTTCTTAACAATAATGTTAATCATTATCTATACGCATACATCTACATATTTATTCGTTAAATATTTCTTCTTCGATTGTCAAAGGCTTAAGCTTAAACCAAACCCTATGTAAATCTATCCTCGATTTTCCCCGAAATCAACCACAAAACAACGCACCAACCAATTAAGTTCTCGAATGACACATTAAAGCGCCAAAATTGCGGCCAACAACCAAAGAAAGTGAAAACTGTCGACAATCGTTAGCGCAAAAGTTTAAACGTGCAGCTGTGAGTTGTGCTAATGAATAGCAAATGTCACACAACAACGACAACAACAACACACAAAAGCGTACAGCTGTTGCTGCTTACGCCAGCAACATATGACACAAGTGAATTGTCACTCAACACTCATGACTCATGACAAAAGTTTCTTCCGCCTCTGTCAGCGGTGGTGGTAAGGATGATGATGGTGGCGCTGCCGCAGTGTCGGCGTCGGCGGTAACGACGGCGGCAACAACGACAGCAACAACGGAACTTGCGACATTTTCGCACAGCAGGGAGGCGCAACTTGTAACGAGGTCATTTAAGGTTGTCAGCGCATTGTGACACGCCTACACGCCCACATACTTTCGCAACACACTCGCAGCGGCATGTGTGGAAGGAAAATGCTAAGAATAGAACTTTTTACGTTAGTTACATATGTATGTATGTGCGTTTCTTTGGATGTCTATTTGTTTATTTGTGCGTATATATACACTGCAAAAATTTGAAGACCAGGTGGTCCACTGGGTTGTCGTTTTGAAGTATGTGCAAAAGGACCAGGCTGCATACCAGTAAACTTGTTATGCTGACCTGGACCACTTCAAACGTAAAAAGCTGATATACACCACCTCTTCGTGGCGCATCGGCAATATGATTCGGTTGCCGAATGTGCCATGATCCAAGTGGAGTAGTTGTCTAGGTGGTCCCATGTTATGCAGCGTTGGACCAGGGGCGGTTAATGTAAACATATTTCTCCATATATTTCCAGTAGTGTTGGTTACAAGGTAGCGTGGTCCTGTACTAGTATTTAACCTAGGCCCGCTTTTTGCAGTGTACTTACATACATCAAAATTACATACATATGTAGGTGTCTGTCTGAGGTAGGTAGGTACACGCGTACATGAGTCAATCCTTAAGGACATGTAGATTTGTGAATTGCCATTTTGCTTTGAGGCATAGTGCGAATGTGGCAATTCGCATTACATTGATTAACATGATGGGCGGCCCATGGGAATAGACAGGAAGCAAAACAGCAATTACTCGCGTAGCAAGGCGCTAAAAGAGCTGTTAGGAAAGCAGACATATTTACACATACATATACAGATATACATATGTTCCTGTGTATGTGCACAAGTTAAATTTCGCAACTATTAGCTATATGTAAATATTTTTTGGCTTACACAAATGCAAAAAGTTTGTCAATGCCGAAAATGGGATCCTTCCGCAAACTATACAAAAAAAAAGTAATAAAAAAGTGCCATAAACCGCAAAGGTTGACCCTAAAATACAAAATACAAACACAAGTAAACAATATGCTTACAAATTGTTGGCGTTTTCAACTTTTGACACACAAAACAGCAGAGTGCCCTAAAACGTCAACATCAACTTTCCTTTCGTATTTGTATGTATGTGTGTTGCGTGACATGCCAATTATGGCAAGTCAAGATCGCTATATGCGAACTAAAGGCGAAAAATTAAAAAAATAAATAAATAAAATTCAAATATAAATATGCGTGTCACACAGAGGGCCAAAAGAACTGTCAACACATTGTCAATAAACACCAAGTCAGTTCTGCTGACACCAGCGCTGACACTTCGCTCCTCCAACAGCTCTTTCTTTGCCTTACGAGTAATCACAAGTGTGACGAGAAAATTGCTGCTGTCAGCAACGGTTCGATTTTTGAGTAGCTGAAGAAAAGCGAGAATATGTCATCAACAGCTAAGACACCGAAAGTGAAGAAATAAAGAAGGATTAATAAGAATAAAAACTTGGGCATGAAAAGTGAACAAACAGCGACGAATTGAATTGCAGGCAGAACTCGAAAGGATTGCCGCCAGATGTGCGTATGTATGTGTGTATTTTGTATGTTTGACACTTGTCAAACTGCCGTTGGCTTACTTGCGTAGTCAATCTTGGAAAATGTCAGGGAAATGTGTAAGGAAAATTAAATTGATTTCTTGTAAATGAGACAGTTCAAAAGCCTTGAAGTTATCTGTCGGCTACAGCAAGGGAAAAGTTGCACAGTGGAAGAGTTTGTCTTCGATGTTTAAAAAAAAACACAAACACAAAAAAAGGAAGCGCCACTACACTCTTTAATTTTCCACTTTTTGGAAACGTTTTCTCGGTCACCTACTATAAGATCTCATTTGAGACGATGTTGCAGGAGCTGATATTACTTACAATTTTTCAATTTCTGCTAATAACTTTCTTTATGTGACTCTCTATTTTATTTTTTACTCTCTTTTATACAAAAAACTTCATTCTGCAGTATTATTTCTTTTATTTTTCTAACTCCAAATTTTTATAGAGCCAAAATTTTTATTCTACTTTTGCAAGTGAATGAACCAAATTAGACCACTGCTCACATGCATTTGATTGACTTTTGAGTTAAAATGTGTCGTCGATATGCGCAAGTGTTCATAGATTTGATTGGCCACGGGAACAATATTTAAAGAAATTAAAACCTCTTCAACTACATAACGCTCTTCCAATAAACGAGCGAAATACACATGTACACATGTACATTAGACTGGTTCAAAATAGTCCACTTTTCTTTTCAAAATACTCTGTGAAATATTTTTCGGGCAGTGAAAAAAGAGGTTGTCAAGAGCACAGCCCTTAATTTAAAGCTTAAGAGGTCGTTAAGGCGAATTTATATTTTTCATTTAGATAAGACATTTTCAATTTTGAAATTATAAAACTCGTTTTTAGGTCAACGTATCGGACTCGTTAAATGTCTCGAATGATTTTTCCACAAATTTCAAAAGTTATTCAAAATAATAATAAAAAAAAAATGTTTTTTATAATTTTAAAAATTATAAAATATTTTTTATTTCTATTTCTTTAGTGATAAGTTTTAACGTTTTGCCGAAATTTGAAAAAAAAAAAATCACATATCTATTATTCAGGTCAAAAAAGGAAAAAATTCAACAAATTTACCTTTGAAAGTAGGTTTTAGTGTGAAGGTAGTTTTTGACAAATAAGACCTTCAAAATAAAGTTTTTCTTTTAACAAGTATTTTTTTTAAGCGAAAAGCTCAACCGTCTCAATTCTCATATACAAACTTAGGAGTACCGTTAATTTTATGATTATGCGATCTTAACCAAATAAGTATGGTGCGCACTTTTCAAAATGGTGATTTGGCATTCTTTACATTACATATATTTTAAAACAGAATTTTGTAATTCAAAAATATTATGGCCGCACCAAATTTTCACAAGTTTTGAAATGTTATTTTTGTTGTTGTTTAATTTTGGTTAGTTTTTTATAGTTCATTCTTTAACAACATCCGTATAAATACAAGTTTTTTAAAGGCAGTGCCGTACGATTGGGTATTTGCCAAAATTTGGTGCAAATCGTATCCCAATTGTGTGAATACCCAAATATTTTTCTTTATCCCAATCACGAAAATGAATTTGTTGAAATTTTGCAATAGAACATCGGTGTATTGTACCAATCTTTTGACTACAAAAAAAATTCCAATTTTTTTATTTTGTACCAATAGCCCAATATAAAAATGTACTAATCTGTACAAATGTACCAATCGAGTGACACTGCCTTAAAAATGTATGCAATTTAAAAAAAAATCCAACAAATTTTCGTTAAAATTTTCAATTTTTTAAATAATATTCTGAGTACGCAGTTGTAGTAGAGTAAATTACAAGTTTCAAATCGCTAAAAACTATGATTGATTTTTTAGAATTTTAAAAAAACCTCGAAATATGTTAGAAAGTTTGTTGATTTTTTTTAATATTGCACAAATTTTGAAACTTGGATTTACACGGGTTTTGTTAAGTAATAAACTATATTTTTATAAAAAAAAAAATAACCAAAATTAAAGAACAACGAAAATAATACGTCCAAACTTCGCAAAAAGTGGTTCGGCTATAATTTTTTAACCACTGTATGTACTTTTTAATATCTTTAATTGGACATGCACATTGTACATAAAGGAAGTACACAACAAAATTAAAAAAATCTTTGCCTTTTTTCAAAGCTCATTTTGCCTTTTTTAGGTTTTTAGGGGGGGGCGGGTCAAAACACCTACAACCTCCCAGTGTAGATGTACATACATATGTATGAATGTATTTAGCAGCATAAAGAGAGAATGTCGGTTAAAATTTTTGGTCGCTTCACTGCATCAGCGTTTTGTCTTTACATCCTTTGCTTTTCGCTATTTAGCGGCTGAAACGGATCCATTTTTAGTTGTAGTTGGTCAGCCAGTCGACACGAGTCCCAAGTTGCAGATTTCGTAGATTGGATCATATCGCTGGCACACAGGCAGCACTCTCAGACACAATGACACAATACATGAATACCTACATACATAGTATGTATGTGTGGGTATGTGGGTATAAATTTGAATTACTTGCAACATACCGCAAAGCATTTATTCATTAAACGGCAACTATGAATCACCAGCAGCAACGCTCGAAACGAAAAAGAACAAACAGCAACAACACATAAACTATAATGGGGCGCATTTCTACAAATTGTTGCTGCCTTGCAAGTTGCTACCCATGCGTGCACGCGAGCACATTCATGAATACCTACCAAAGATACTTACATACACACATTTGTTGCAAGCACACACTGCCGCATTTGTTGCAGGTATACGTACATACATACAGTGCCGGACAAAAGTATCGGCACAGAGAATTTTTCGCAATATCTGAAAAGTTTTTTATTCTAATTTATTTTCCATAATTTTTTATAAATATATAGTTCGTACTTCACCAAAAAACATAAAAACAAAATCTCTAAACTTTGTGCAAAACTCGGGAAAATTCAATAAATTTGCATACTAATTTGCAACTTTTTATTCAGATTTTTTAGAGAAATTCTAAGTATGTAGTTTTATAGCCCAACTAATTTTAGTATAACAAAGTGCAAGTTTGAAGTATCTAAAAAATTGCGTTGATTTTTGGACATTTTTTTAGTAGAAGGTGTTGCTCATTTTCTCCATACAAAAAATAATTGTCGAACACACTTTGTACGGAAGAACCTCACTGAAAAAAAATTTCCAAAAATCAATGCGATTTTTTAGCACCTTCAAGCGTGCACTTTGTTATACTAAAATTAGTTTAGCTATAAAACTGCATACTTAGAATTTTTCTAAAAAATCTAAATAAAAAATTGCAAATTTTATGAATTATATAAAAAATTATCGAAAATAAATTAGAATAAAAAACTTTTCAGATATTGCGAAAAATTCTCTGTGCCAATACTTTTGTCCGGCACTGTATGTATGTAGCTACCAGCTAAAAAGCAAAAGAGCGCAATGCTGCAAGTAATTTGCGTTGGCATAAATTTAGCCAAACTGCTGGCAACCAGGCAAACTAAATGCAAACAAAGAAAAATATAGCAACAACAACTACACACAATTGCAATTCTAACAGCGGCAATCGCAAACAAATGCCAGCAACTAAAACGATGAATAAAAGAACCCCGCCAGCTCAGAGTGTTGCAAGTTTTGAGTTATTCATGCCAAGAAGTGTTGTTTCCGCCACACGCACCACTCACACACACACACACACACACACACACACACACACAAAGGCACATATGTATGCTGCCGTCCGTACATCTATTGCAGTGTAAATTTATTTCATAACGAATTCTCGTTGGCGCAGAGCATCTGCAAATGTTGCATAAAAATTTCATATTGCTTGGCGGATTTCGTTTCCTCATTTTTGGTATGTTTTCATTTTAGGTTCCTTGTTTTTTTTTTTTTTTGGCAATTTTGTTTGTCGAATTGCTACATTTTGCTCAACTAAATTCTCGCGAAGATTCGCGTGCAACATAAGTGCTATTAAGGGGCGCAAAGATACTTACACACACACACGCAAAGAGTTATATGTAGCATGCCGCCGGTATGTGCAGTGAAGATTAAATGATTTTTTTTTTTCAGATTTAATGAAAAATGGCCATTGGCGCCGAAATATTGCTGTTGGTTGGCGCAGCTGCTACAAAGCTAGAATCTTTTGAGTGGAAATATAAATTGCATGTAAGCATCTTGTGTATGAATTTAAAATTTATATTAACCAATCTCGTTATATTTCCGCACAGCAATTTATGGAACTAGTTATATTTGACATAAGTGGTTATGTACATAGAATGTATTTGTATATGTATTCACAGCGATGGTCAAATATGGATGAATGGTGTTTTGTTTTTAATATTTACAATATTTTTCATGCAAGAATTTTTTTGATATTTTTTTATAAAAATATGGTTGATGCTTTAACAAACACTATATAAATTACTTTCAAACTTCATGCAGAACTTAGGAAAACTCCACAAATTTTTTTCTAAATTTCGAGATTTTTTTATAAAATTTCAGTAAAATAAGTGCAAGCTTTGACCGGCTAAATAATCGCATAGATTTTTAATAATTTTTTTTTTGTTTTGTTGACGGCGTTTTGAACTTTTTTCCATATAAAAGTGAATTTCTTGTGGAAGAATATGCGAAAGACCGTTTGGGAAAAAATAAAAAAGTCAACGCCAGTTTTCCTAAACTTCGCGATTTATAGGAAAAAGAAACCGCAAAATGCGCTCAAAACTTGCACTTATTATACTACAATTTTATAAGCCTGTTAATTGCTTACCCAAAGAATTTCTAAAAATTCTGGTTAAAAAGCGCGAAATTTAGATAAAAATTTGTGCAATTTTTCTTAATTCTGTATAAAGTTTGAAAGTGTGATTTATATATTTTTTGTTTAATCATGAACCATATTTTTATAAAAAAATTACAAAAATATTTTAGCTTGAAAAACATGGTAATTAATAAAAACGGAACATCAATCAACCATTTTTGACCGCCACGTATATCTATTCTAGTACATTGACCATTTGTCACCTCTAGTTTGAAAAGGTCGGCCATATTCCTCAATTGCTGCAAATCTACTATGAATGTAAGACAACATTAAAGATGAATTAGCGAAAAACTGAGTTACATTTTTCTAAGAAAAATTACTCGCTAATAAAAATAATAACAAAAGTTTGCGGCAAAACGATGAAAACAGATTGTAAAAAAACTGGGATGAAGTGGAGCAAACTCAGTTTGAAATTTGAGTACCTGGCTTTGCTAATAGTAGTAAGAATAGAGAGGGGGATCCAGGTCCTGGATCCGCACCAAGAGGCTGTGTGGCCCGTCTTGGTTTTGGAAGCGTTGACTTAGTAAAAACAAAATGGACAGTTCACCGCTGCCTCGCGTAAACTCGGCCTTGCTCAGCTGTCGTTTTGGGTCGAAGAATTGTTTGCTATTCCGATAACAATTAGTATGTTCCAATAGCAGTCCGGTTTACAGGATTTGGTCAGAACTTACAGGAAGTCGTTCCTATAGACATAAAACCTGTAAGTGGCAATACTTTTGAAGGTGTAACTGAGCAACTATTCCTGGTCATAAATTACAGGATTTAGTCCGGAGTTTTTCTTCCAGTTCATGAAAAGTGTCAAAATATGGGCAGCGTTGCATTTGTAAACAAAAACCGAACGCGATGAAAGCAAAGAACCTTCGTTCCCACGACAGTCGGGTCTACGTAACCGGAACGACCCAGATTTATATCTGGCCAAGGACTTTCCCTCCAGCAACAACAGTTTGGGGAATTTTTATGCTGTTACAACAAAGCAAAGAACCTCCCATTTGTTAAAAAATGGAAGTAAACAACGAAATATTTAAATAGATTTTAATAATTCTTTAGTGATCATTCAGCCAAATCAGTATTATTTATACTATTTAATGGCATGTGAACAAACCGACTGACGTTTTTGCAGCAAATAGTTCCCTCTTGTCGTTTGCCTAACTAAGTTAAATTTGCTGAGCACCGCTAGTATAGGGCGAATTCAGAAGGACGCACGCAGTTTCGACCCTTACTCCAGATTTTAAATTTCCGCAAATTTTTAGCTCAGCAAGGCTCAATTTACGCGATTAGTTTTCATTTGATATGCAATGTTATTCAGTAAGCCACATCCATCATCTTCTAATTGCTTTTTATTTTAAAAATTGTTTTTCATTCTACAACTAAACAAGATTTCGCACGTTTTATATAAACTCAACATACTAAAAAATTTGAAAATAACTTCTGAAATATTCATCAATGCCCTTTCTGCCTTCCGACAATGTATAGTATATTTACATATGAAAGTATCAAGGGGCTCATTCCGTTATCCTGTTTTCGACGGACTGACAACACTCTATTAACTGCACTATGTAAACTTTTATTTAAGTTTAAATTAAATTCTACCTGTCACTCACAAACACGCACACACACACACACACACACCAATGCAAATATGGCTTATGTGCATATGGAAATAAATACAAACATTTTCCCACTTTGAGAGATGAAATTAAGGAGACACTTAACAGGCCAACAGTGGCTCTAACAAAACGTATGTACATATTTACAAATAGTGGGGTAACAAGGGCCCGTTGTTGATATATACATACATGCATATGTTGCCAGTGTATTATTAATATGTATTACTATATGTATGAATGTACGCTTTCGTGTTGGTGTTGCATGAGCAATCAAACTGGCAACGCGCGTGCGCTCCTCGCTCACAGCTGACATGCAAATGTAATTTATTGTCTACAGCAAATTCCATACAACGACCATGCAGCAAGGATAAATATGCATGCAAGATAATACATAGATACATACAAATAGATTCATACATACGGGCATTAACTTTCAAACAACATGCGGCAACACCGGACAAAAGCAACAGCAGCAGCGGCAGCAGCAGCAGCAGCTCACATCTCACAACTCACTTGCGACGGACTCGGAAAAAATTTCTAAAAACTACTTCAATATGTGATGTTGACCTACTTTCAAGGCAACGAGCCAGCCATCTTTCACCAGCACCAGCTTCATGGTGCTCCTGTTGCTGTTATTGTTTTTGTTATTTGGTAATGCCTTAGCCGACATGGTAGCTGTGTTGTGCTTGTGGTTGCCGGACGTTGATGTGGACATTGATGTCAACAAAGCGTTCGAAAAATATTGCCTGTCACCCCTTTGCCGCAACGCCGCTCTGACGACTTGCGACGATGCGATTCACTGGGTTAGTGGGGCTAACACAGCCGAAATGGGCAAACGACCGAATTTCGGCGGACTAACCAAAATGTTGCACATTCACGCACACGCGCATCCGATCA
>NW_016173834.1:0-11534 GCF_001687245.7 Rhagoletis zephyria
ATAAATAAAATTTTCAAAATTTTGGAAAATATAAAAATTTCTAAAATCTAAATAATTTCGTACATTTCAAAATATTCTCATTTATCAAAAATTTCTGGAATCTCCCTGATTTCGATAGTTTTTGAAATTTTGGAAACTATCCTAAAAATAAGAAATCTCAAGAAATTTAAAAATTTCATAAAATTCAAAATTTTGGAAAATATAAAAATTTCTAAAATCTAAATAATTTCGTACATTTCAAAATATTCTCATTTATCAAAAATTTCTGGAATCTCCCTGATTTCGATAGTTTTTGAAATTTTGGAAACTATCCTAAAAATAAGAAATCTCAAGAAATTTAAAAATTTCATAAAATTCAAAATTTTGGAATTTTTGTTATTTTCTAAACCTGCAAGAATATTCAAACTTGCAACTTTCAACTATGTAAAATAGTACAAATTCGAAAATACAACAAAAAAAGTAAAAATGGAAAATTCAATGAATTCGAAGAACTGATAAGCATTTTTCACCAGTGTGTTATAATATGATATGATACAAATATTATTTTTCAGAAAAATAACGAAATTGATCAATCATTGCGCAGTTATGCGGACGCAAATACGGTCAATAATTGCGCAATTTAGTAAGTGCTCATGATGTTGCAGGTGTACACAGGGCGGCTTAATTTTTCTTTTCTACAAAAATGTATATTATCGTTTTAAAACTGGTTCCAAAACGGGTATTTTTACCTTAATGATAAAAACATAATTTTTCAATTCTCTCAGCACACGCAGAACCCAGTTAATTGCACTGCTTAATTTTTAATCAGGGGGGCCAAGCAAAAATTACCAAAAAGTCATGAAACAGAACGAAGCAAGAAAAAAAAAACTATCAGTATTTTCTTTAAGTTTTCCTAAAAATTACACTGTACAGCGCTAGGTTGGATATTGGACCAAACCAATTTTTTTTTGGAGAGATTGAGTCATAATTAAAAAAGTAATTTCTTCGATATGGGCTTTCGAAGTTCGAAATTGGACCATTGGTAAAAAATTATTTTTAATTACTTTATGTAAACAAACCAAAAAAAGTAAAAACATTGTCGTGGTCCACCTTTTGCTCTTATTTAAACGGTATATAACTTTTTTGTTGTGCAAACTTATATTACAGATGCTATAGGGGGTCAGAGTTAACATCTTTGAAAAATTAAAAACCTTACATTTATAAAAATTTTGAAGCAATTTTTTAAAAATTTGTGGCACCTGTTATATAGGCTTGCGGACTGCGCCTATATTTTTACCTTTTTTTTATACAGCACCCCGCCTCCCCTCCTGGATCCGCCACTGAAAAATTTAAATACATACATAAGTAAATATTTATATACACATACATATAGACATAAATGAAAAATGATGACAACTGAAACCGAGCATGAAGAAAAGTAGCAGCCAAAGACTCATGGTTTCATTGAAGATTTGAAAAATGTTCAAAGTTGTAGTAGCTGGTTGGCTGAAAGGCAGCCCAGAAGGGACGTAGAACTATGAGTAGACCGCCAACCGCCAATTGTATCTAATATAGATTCAAATGTTATATGCAACCACAGTAAACAAGCAGAGAATTCTAGGTTAGATTAGATTAGGTGTTTACTTTGTTGCCCTGGAAGTAATTTTTCCTAGATCCGTCCTATGCTTTCAAGTCCTCACGAATCATAGTAAACCATGCATTGGAGTTTCCACTAAGCGGCCATTGTTATCGAAGTAGTTAGGGTAGGTTTGAGCGGCCGTCAACGCGCAGAACATTGAGCACACGTAGGCTGGAAAGTCACAAAACTCGTTCGTGTCCAATAGGCAGCGTCCGATGATTACCACGACAACTAATCTGAGAGAATAGCGAGAGCTATGGATCGCTTTACATCAACCCTTGGGGAAATTTTCCTGGTTTCCACAGCCCACCTGGTATTTACCTCCTCGACGAGTTCGGCCTTTACCTCTGCTTGCAGGAGGTTAGGCGCATGCTCGCATTTTGAGCAGAATTTACGTCAGATATGTCCGTCCCCCTCTTTGTCAGCTCGTCGTCTAAGCAGTTGCCAGGAAAATCCCAGTGTCCAGGGACCCCTCCCAAGTCAAGGAGCGTTTTGATGCCAGCAGGTTGAGAGTCTTCCTGCATTCTGTGGCTACTTTGGACGTGGTTTCTATAGATTTAAGTGATTTGAAAGCAGCCTGTATGTCAGAATAAATAGCGATAGGCCGTCTTAGAAGGCGAAGGTTATGAGGCTCCGAGCGGCCTCCATTGTGGCGTTTAGCTCTAGAATCATCTCTATGTATAGCTGTTGACCAAGGGTTTAAGTCTGTCGTCCATTCCGATTCGTTTCTCTCTGGAATTCTTAAGGAGAAATGGTATTGTCTAACTATCGTAGATTATTTTGTAGAGTTTCAAGTACCTTTGCGAGTCCGAATCTGAGCTCTTCTCTTCTAGGTCGTATTTGCCGTAGAGATCCAGATCCACAGGTGGAAGATTTTAATTATTTCCAGAGATTTAGTGTGTGTTGGCTCTGGACAAGGTCTTGTTTGGCGTAGACCACCACACGGCGACCCCGTAGAAAAGGAAGGGAGATTTTTATATTCCGTCGAAGATATTCGTCAATGAGTCTCTCTAGGATTTTAAGAAAGAAAAAAGTGAGGCTTATAGACCTGCAATCATTCGGTTTCACTTCAGTGACCTTGCCTCTTTTGGGTTAAAATACAACTGTCGCCCTTTGTCCATTCGTATGGTATGTGAGTTAGCGTTAGGCAGGCTGTAAAAATCTGAGAAAGCAGAGGGCATAGTATGTTCATAGATTCCTGCAGTTGAGCGGAAAAGATTCCGTCAAATCCCGGAGATCTGTAGGTCTTACAACGTACTTACAATGTTCGTAATCTAGGAATGAGTGGATCCTGGAAGCGGGATTTCTACAGAACTTTCCTCAGCTTGTTAGCTTCAGAGTTCTCTTTTTTGTTGTTGCAGAACTTTTGCCAAGAATCGCGTTTCACCCTCTTTATGGCCTTCTTGAAAATTTGGCGTGAATGCGTGAATGAACTTTGCTTAAAATAAAAATAAAAGCGCGTGGCAAGGGCTATTACCGCTTCGATTCTGGTAATTCATTCTAAGCTGGACATCAATTAATTTTTTTGTTGAAATGTCAGTTAGTCTACCCTGCAGTAATCTGTACATGAAAGGCAGTTTCAAAGTGAAGAGGCTAATGTTTCAATATAAATTTTACATACATCTGCGAAGCTCTATTTGCTTACTTGACCTTATTTAAGGTTTTACTCTTATGGACTTATAGAAGTAAGCATAAACGATGAGACTAATTGAACTAGACTCTCTTTTTAGATTGCATCTTATTTTGACATCTTTAACAGAAGTTATTTTCTAGCTGAGATCAGCTATGCATTTTATAGCAATTTCAATTATTACCAGTCAGTGGCAGTTACCACAAAAACCCACATAAAAAAATAAATGCAAACTATCATTTAACCAATTCGAGAGATATTAAAGAAACAATTGGATAAAACGAAGTCGAAATAAAAACCTAACCAAATGGCTTTTACTATGCGCTTCCCCTCCATCTGATGTAAAAACAGCTAAAATACAATAGGAAGTAGAATTAGTAGTGGTCGCTAAACTATTTAATTTCGTTTTGCATTGCATGCACGAGTAGAAACCTAGCTGCTGCTCATATAAATATTGACTCAGTAGGAAATTTTATTAGCAAATATTTTGATACTCGGAACAATGTAAAAAAGGTTTAAGGTAACAAGATCAACGGAATTAATAGTGATGAGAAATAAAATCAACAAAAAATTGGAAATAAAGTAAACGATGCTATTTCCTAATTCAAATGGAAATAGCGTCAACAATGCTTAAACTACTATGTCGATTAAAAAAAGTATATATTCTTGCATCGTTCCGTTACTGTTTCCATAAATTAAAAAGATGCCAAAACGTCAGTGGCGCTACGCAAATTTAATGTTTGAAAGAGCAATAATGTCAACGGATTTTATTTCGCTTTTGAATAGGTAATAATGTCAATTGACTTTATTTCGCACCAGTATGCGAAATAGTGTAAATAGACCTAATTTCTGTTGATTTTGTTACTTGTCACTAGACATCTTAAGCATCGGAAAGTCTAAGGGTCAGTTTCTCAATATCTGGTTAACATTAACTGCAGGTTACATATCGTTACCGACATGATCGAATCCATAACATACAACAGGCAGTCGATAACGATGTTTAACCTGCAGTTAGTGTTAACCGGACAATGAGAAACTGGCCCTTAAAATCGAAGAATTTTCCAATGTAAAATAACGAATACCGGGCGATTTGTGGAGATTTTTTTGCCTCATTCGGCTCCAGGGAGTTTCTACACAGGTGAAGAAATGCTTTTCAGTCACTCGTCGGACCAGACAAAACATCAAAACTCTTTAAACGGTGCCGAAAATCCGAAGGCTAGTTCCGTTCAGAAAAATAAAACAGGCCTTCAGAGCAAATATCGAGCGCGCTGCACTCTCCAATATTCGTTAGGTTTCTAGTGAAAATCATCTAGTAAGCTTTCTGTGGGCACTCACAAGGCTAGCTTGATGGTCGAGCATTCTGTGACCTCCAGTGGAAGCAAAGAGTCTCTATACTTCCCTCAGTTAATCATGGTCCTTTGAAAATTTGTTTATTTCTTCATTGTGCCACTATTCATATCAGGAAAAAAATGTTCCACAGAATTACCAGCAGCGCAGAACAGATTTATTAACCATTAATCCTAGCTTACCGACTTCTTTATCCCACAATTATGACTACATGGCAAGTAATTTAACTCGACAAAAGATAAGTAAGTAGTCTCCAATAGGCAAAACTCTTTTAACAAACATCTTCGTTGCTTAATGCCTCCATTTAAATAAATTCCATAAAACTTTATTTTCCTCAACGGTTGCGTGCATCCCTTATTTTCTTTGTTTCCATATTTTCCTATGGGGTAGGTGCAATGAAGTACATTGAAAACATACATACATACATGTAGCAGCAACTACAAATGAGTGTGCTCTGAGCTCGTGTAAATGGCAAACTGTCAACTGCACGGTTAACCAGCACCGCAGACATTTACAAATGCAAATAAAATGGAATTTTTTATTTTTAACTTGCGCGCATGGCAAACGTCTGTGGTCAGTTGCTATCTGTGTATGGAGCATGAAAAAAAAAACAAAAATTTTAAAAATTTTCACTCAAGGAGAGCATATGAAGCGCAGGCAAAAATATACATAGCTGAAGTGCATAAAAATACGGGGTATTACAAGAAGGCAAAAAAATGTTAGCCACCGAAAAAGGACAATCAACTCAGTCATACACAAGATGTGTGGAATAAATTGAATTTTCCACTGGATTATGGGCCAATAAGCGCGATCGGTACGCTTCCGGCAATTGAAAGAGAATGGCAAAAATTAAAAGCAGAAGGCCGAACGACAATGTGCTGTACTGAAAAAATGCAGGTCCATTTAAAGTTGGTGATATCTTCTGCAAGGTATTTTTCAATCTCCTTATTTTTTATTTTTAGTTTTTTTTTTTGTTTTTTGTTTGCTCTATATGAATGCTATTCCAGCAAGCTTTTTTTTAGGAATTTCGTTCGTTTGAAATTCCCGCAACCAAATGAATCGCTGTGAATGGCTTTCACATAGCAGCAATGCTTGCAACAAATGTAGGGGCAGAGTCAGCGACAGCACTGCATACACAATGTTCTGCAAACGACATAGCTTTTAACTGGAATATGACCGCAGATTGGCATTTTGTTTTGCTTGAGGGTCAATGGCGGTTGTGGTCAGCTACATACATTTTTAGCTGGTTTTGACTTAACTTTTTAACGTTTTTCTAAAACTGTACTTAACTAATTAGACAATGTGGTTATTGGAAAAACGAATAAAATATGAAGTACAATTTTTTATTTTGACAATGGAAACTTTTGCGTATGCATTTTAATAGAGGCCCAGTTAGTATAGGCTGAACTTAAAGTTAAGTAAGAAATCGTCACGAAAATCCTTGCGTTTTCGAAAAAAAATTCAAATTGATTTAGGTTAGGTTAGAGCGGCTGACGTCGTGCAAAGGCAAGTTGATTTAAGGTCCTTGAAAAACTTAGTATAAAACACTTTTCAGGCCTCCATACAAAATTGTTTAAACAGCAATAATACGAATTCTGCATCTTGAGGAAGGTATTCCCCGCTGTTCTTAAGCCCACTCTTCATTGCCTTTCACACTGAATTTTAAGATATAAGTAAAAACAATAGTATTAGAAAAAGTACTACTTACTTTGTCGTTTTAACATATTTAATTCGTATGAACTTCTCCCCAATTAGATCACACAAATACACTTAGATAACGTCACAGTCCGTAACGAGATTCGCGCTTCTCTGCCGCGCCTAGGAAACGGGGATGGATATAGTTTTTAACAAAGACGGGAACATAGCCTACATATGTAGTTCCTATTCCCTCTAAACAAAAGCCGGATGATCAGCTAATGCTGCAATGCAGTGTAAACTCACCGCTCTAATCCGAAAGACAAAAGACTTTCATAAGGCAATTGTCAATTCTGGCAACTGTCCTGGAAGACATTTTCTGTTTATGAAAAGACTTATTGAAAGATCTGCTGGTGATCTGTTTCTATATCATCATCTTCTTTAACTGGAAAAATGCTATTGAGACTTTTTTGCTTCTCATTAGGATTTTTAAATCAATAAAAGCTAACAGCCAATTTCACGAAAGCAATTTAAGCGAGAAATTATCTTGATTTTTTCTAAATCTTATATACACAAAATAAAAAATCATGTTCCATTTAAATTGCTAAGTCGGCAGTAAGGGTTAAATTAAAGAAAGAAAAACATTAAATAAATAATAACAAAAAATGTATGAAGGGAGTTTCTAAAAACTAAATGAAATTAAAAAAAAAATGTTTTCGTTTTAAAACAATAAAATCTAAATAGTAAAAGAAAAGTAAATTAAAAAAGAAGAATTATATAATATATATATAAATCAAAGAATAAAACAAAAAAAAAAAAAATTAATAAATAAATAAAATGAAAATGAGTTCCTGAAAATTAAATTAAATTAAAAAATAAATAATTTTCTTTGATACAATCAAAAAATTTAAGAAAATTAAATTGAAACATTCAATTAAAAAAAAAAAATTAAATAAGAAAGTTTCTGAAAATTATATTAATAAAAAAAAAAATATTTTTTAACAGAAATATACAAAAATTTAAAGAAAATTAATTGAAAAAAGCAAATAGATAAAAGAAAAAAAATACACAAAATAAGTTTCTAAAGATTATATGAAAATATATATGGCTATTTCCAACGGTCGCGAACCGTACGTTCGCATGCTTTTTAAGTTCAAAAAAGTATGAAAACATAAATTTGTATAAATTTCTTTTTATGCATCGATAGCATATAATCCAAAGCTTTCTGTCAAAAGAAAGTTGTCAAGGTAGCTTTTATTGTATTTATTTTGTTCATGCCACAATAGAGGAAACCTCTCTACTGTTTTCCAATTTTCTTACATATTTGCTCTGTAAATGGCCAAAGATTAATGTCATAGTCGAACAAAGCATATTTTTGTTAGAATACATCGCTCTCGTTGTAGCTTTTTTAAGCAGGACATTTCGTGTCTACTTTTCAAAGGTTTTTTTCTTTAATAATTTCATGCTTAATATTTAAATAATTTACAACTAAACCAAATTTCTGCGATATTCTATACAAAGTTACTCCCTGAATGACCGTTGCAGGTGTGATCAATCATTATCACAAAAATACTTCAACAGAGTCAACCACAAATGAATAGGCATTAGATAGCGAAATTTCTCAGATGAATATTTTTTGAAAAATGTGAAACAAAATATCTATTCTTTTATTGCGCAAAATCGAATGTAGATGACAAATGCCATAAATTTACAGTTAACTAAGCACTGCGGTTTATCGTTATTCATATCTGTAAACAAATTGGCAATTTATGCGCATAAATAAATAGAAAAGAAAAAAATCATTGCCAAACAACAATGTGTGAACGAATCAGCGAGTGTGCACACACTAATACAGGCGCCTCAGCAACCAATGTAGGTAGATAGGTTTGCGTCTATTTGTTATGTGGCAACCACCGGTTTACGAAAATTTACAATGACAGTTCAAAACTAACCAACCGAGCGAGGCTAACCAGTCAACAGACTAGGCGGCAGCTAATGCGCACAACAGCAATAACAGCAACAAAGGAAAAGCCGACCAAAATTTGAATTTGAAATATAAAAAAAAAAAATCACATTTATTTATTTTTGGCCCATGTGTGTAACCAACCGCCAAACCTAGAAATACCAAAAATTTACAAAATATTCACTTATAGTCGGAAAAGCATGAAATTTCCAAAAACAAAATAAAACTAAATGAAAAATGTGAAATGCGAATTTCTGCTTTGCCATGTAGTTTATAAATTTTGCAAGTCAGAAATTTTGCGCGCTATGCCACTGCGTTAAGTTGTTTGATTAACGACAGTGCAACAACAACAACAAAAATAACAATAGCGAATAAAACGAATGTGGCATCAGTATGGGTTGAAAGGGCGAAAGAAAGTATGAATGAGTTAGTGAGTGAGCGTGTGATGAGTTGATGTGCATAAAACAATGAAATGATGTGTGTGGGGGGGAGGGGAGGATGAAGTGAAATAGGTGGCACATGAAAATGGCCACATTGCATGGTCGTATCGAGCTGCATTGTGGCACATGGCCTTCCTTATCTCATACAACTACTATGTAAAATTATAAATTTATGTATGATAGTTTTTGCGAGTAAATTTGTGTGTGCTGTAAAAGCTCAAACACGCCATTTGCAGATGAATTTAGTGGTGTGAACGCGACGTTGCACAAGCTAGTGAATGAGTGGTTGTTGAGGTATAGTGAATGTTGGTCGACAGCTGGCACAGTATTGGCATTTAGGCTGAAGCTGTATCGAATGCACATTAAGGTGGGTCAAATTAAGAGCAAAAAAATTACTCTAGCTATTGCTTCTGTTAAATTAACTTTTTATGCATTGGTACAACTTCA
The DNA here is from genome assembly GCF_001687245.7 of Rhagoletis zephyria. Taxonomy (NCBI): domain Eukaryota; kingdom Metazoa; phylum Arthropoda; class Insecta; order Diptera; family Tephritidae; genus Rhagoletis; species Rhagoletis zephyria. The sequence goes on from NW_016173834.1 coordinate 9,081, forward strand.
AGAACATAAAAAGCTAGAGAATATCGAAATGTGAAGATATCTATAACGATAACATACAAATTATTTATACGGACAGTTTCAAATAAATAAAGATCGATTATTTCAGTAATAAATTTAGACTCGGCTCTAACTGTTGTTGAGTTCAACTTTGAAAAAACTGATATATTTCGATAAAGATTAAAAAATAAAGGTCGCCAAATTCATCGGTAAAAAATGTGGCGATAAAATAACATCAATACTTAAAAAAACCAATAACAGTAAAACATTAATAACAATAAAAATATATGTAAAAAAAAATTAAATAGCTAATAAAAAATCGTAAAATACCCATATAGACATCGCAAAAAGTATCGACAACTGTAAAACCAAAACTATTTATACAATCAATTAATCGATGACCCTAGCTATTGCTAAGTGAGACTTGAGTTGATAAGTGTATGAAACTGTCGATATCGATTAATAATGTACATATATCACAATAAATTTATTGGTAAAGAAGAATAAACAATATCCATAAGCTTAAAAATATGATAAATTTCCCACATTTATGTTTGCATCATTTTGATTAAACAATTTATCTGTAGTTGGACCATGTTTTTACTAAAGCAATATTGCATTGGGTTACCAAAAAAATATTTTATTAATTAACCAGCCGTGGGTATAGTTACAGATTGTATGTAAATAAAAGCTTGCTAAAAATTTAAATTTTTTGATTATAAACTAATGTTTTTTCACTTCAAAGTCAAGCATACTAAGGTATGTATCTTTAAAAAAAATATAGGTAACAATAACTATAAAACTAAAGGACTTAATAACAAAAATTTACTAAAAATTGATGCATTATGGTAATAAAATAGCGATAATTCCATTAGTAAGGCTACAGATAGCAATAATTATTTTATAGTGAATTTTAAGCGGCACAGAATACAAATTATTGAAGCGTTAAATACGAATTAATAAGTTATCGATGAAAATATTGAAAACGATTGAAATACCAGTAACTTAAAGACATCGATTAAATGTCAATTTCTATTATGATATTCGCTATGCTGTATTGGAAAACCGATAAAAAATAGGGACATAAATAAAATAAATACGATAAAAAAATAAGAATTTTGATAATATCATACACTGATCAAGGTACCGATAATTATCTTGAAGACGTTGAAGTACCGATATCGAAAACGATAAAAATATCGATAAACCCAATTGATACTTTTTTCGGTGGAAACATATAAGACGACAGAAATTTGTTGAACTTAAAATAGATAGTTATCGATAAATTTCTATTTTTGTAAATTTTGTTTAGGATAACTTCTGTAAAACTATGTACGGATAAAGACACTAAAGACATAAAAAATACCGAAAATGTATCGACTTTGTAGACTGTGCTGAAAGTCTGCTCAAGCCCCATCCTTATATATGTACATGCATGCCGACATAGAATGAAAATAACGCCATAGCTTGGTAACGCTCTAATTGTCGTCGTGTGGCATAAATCAATTAGCACACTCTGTCTGTGCTGGGGGTCCTTGCGTCGCCTGCTGCTGTGGCAATAAAAACAACAACATCTAACCAATCACCTAACCAAAGCAACCAGCCAGCCGGCTGGCCAGTAAGCCAGTTGCTGTGCCACAACAGAAAAACGACAAACCAACGACCAAAATGCACTTTGATTTATATTTTTGATTTCATGCACGCAGACGAACTTTCACACAAAAACACACACGCACACACACATGCAACCACGTGCGCTAATGTAAATAAATGGATTTTACAGCCATACAGATAGATGCCAGTTGGTGAATTATTTTCACTATATTCAACAACTGTTGTTGTCGCGGTTGTTGGTTTTTACTTATTTAGGCGACGCTTCGAACACTGTTGAGCGCATATGTATTTGATTGTTGTTGGTTTTGCGCATAGCATTTTATTTCTACTCACTTTATAGTTTTTATAATCATATTGTTGATTTTACAGTAAATGAGTGCGTTTGGTTTGCACAGATAATTACAATTTTAGAAATCGTGCAAGGGAGTGATGAGGAGTGTAAGGAGGCGGTGGCGTATGAGTGACTTTTTTTTCAGTGGTATGCATCGCCGTGTTGGTTTATGCAAAAAACTAAATTTTTCCACTTTAATATTTACTGGTTTAAGTGTTTAAATGTTGTATAAAAAATCATAGATTTTTGGACTTTCTCGTTCGAAATATGAACGAGTATATTTGTACAGGTCTATAGCTAACTAAAGTTTTTTTTTGTGTTTTATAATAAAATGGATAAACAGCACGATCTCTGCGTTTTAGCATATTGTTAAAGCCCAAAAATGTGTAATTATCTCTATAGTTCTCAACGAGGCAAGAATATCGATATATCACACTTTAAGATGTGACTGTAAATGCGGGAGATATAATGAAAAATGTAAAAAAACGACCCCTACCTTGGGCCAAAAAAAA
>NW_016173835.1:0-11532 GCF_001687245.7 Rhagoletis zephyria
ATTTAATTTCTTATCAATGCACAATATAATTCCAAAAAGCCTCTTGCTGAGCGAAATTCAAAAAAAAAAAAACATTTTTCTAAGTAGGGCTAAGAATTTATGAAGTTTCTGTTGAATGTTCATATTGTTGTCGTAATATTAGCTACCTGATAACTTTCGGATAAACTGAAACGGTTAAAGCAATGCATGTTTTGCACTTACAATAATATTTGTAATTTCAGTGTTGGTCAGAGGGCCGTATTTTTTTTTTTTTTTTTTTTTAAGAAAATTAAATAAAAGGCGTTTTTTGGCCATTTATATGAATCGATCTTGGGAGATCAATTTATTTTTTGACGATTTCTTCCTGCATCGATTATTTTTATTTCGAACTGGCATCTCTAATATGTTGTCGTTTGAACTGAAATTCGCGCGCTTGGGAAATCAGTACTGATTTTTGTGAATCAAATGTATTTCTTCACTTTCTTCTTGATGAAGAACCCTATAATCGTTTATTCGATTTTCGGCGAGCTCAATATAGCGATTTGTAGCCACTCGAAATTTGCACTTCATTTTACAAAAATGTAATGGGCTTTAAGACTGCATACCTAATTTTTTTTTAAATTCCGAACAAAAAGTGCTGACATGGGTGATCATCAGTTGGATTCTCCGAATAAACAGAGTGCTCTACTTTTTCGAAATTATGGGTCTTAAGAGTGACGTGAGTGCCGAAACTTGAATGCGCTGACTATTTTCTTAATGAAAAAGTGAAGGCGAAATAGTCGTGTTCTCGTTCACATCCAGACCTATTCGCAGCGCTCCCATATCGTAATTTGGAAGTCAAATGCAAACAGTGCAGTTGTTAAGGACAATCGCGTCGATATCAACGGCATACTCCTGTAATTGTACTCTTATAAAAAAGCTGCTCCAAAGCGATTTACTTGGTTATGTAGCTCTACCTTTCTTCTACAGAATTAAATGAAAGAAGTCGTTCGATAGGCAATCGCACTTTGTGAAAGCACCTTTAGTATCACACAGCTCGAGAGGTTGATTGTACCTCGTGCCGTGTAGTGGTATATTGATTCTCCGTCAGCCCTTGTCAAATTTGGTTTGGAGACAAACCGGTTTCGGCGTTGTGCCATCTTCAGTGTAATTTTTCGTTCGAACGACGCCGAAACCGGTTTGTCTCCAAACCAAAATTGACAAGGGATGACGGAAAATCGTTCCACATCACATCACACTCCTACCCTGTCGGAAACACCAACAACGAAAATGAGAATATTGATTCCTCTGATGGAGCCCCAAAATAAATAAAACTGTTTCAAAAAGGTTTCCAAGATTCCCTAGTTCGGAAATACGACATTGTTGAGGTGGTTCCCACGATGACATCTGATGAGGAATAGCTTCTTTAGCATAATGCTGCGTTCTTTCACCGCCATCATCTGCCATTCTTCGTGGGCGTGATGCTCGGACGACATGAGATGAGAGCCTGTAGTAGTACGTAGAGCTGCGTTCTGTTAGAAACTTGAGCACTTTATTCCTGACTCGTAGTTTGTTGCATATATATGGCTAAGGCGTGCGCAGAAAAGGAGAAAAGGCTCCCAAACGTCACTCCTATTATTTTGGGGGTGGTTAGTTGGCGGAATTTCGGCGCCGTCGACTAAACGTCTAATTCGAGTCTGATCTCCTTAGTTCATAAAGGGTAAAGAGTATAGCAGTAAATTTCGCCCCGGAGATGAGGAGGATGATAGACTCGGGCGAGCCTAAGACCTTGACCAAAAATTTTCATCTTTCACACAGGTTGGTTTTAGAGCATAATGAGCCATATCTTTGCTATTACTAATCAAAATTCTAAAAAATCGGATTTTCGGCCCACGCTATTGTTCACTGATGGTTGATTGTAAAAGCCAAAATTTCTTTTCCATTTTGCTTGAGAGCTGGAATCGGCCCTTTACCATGTAACGGTAGTTTTCGGAAAAGTGAAAAAAACTATATTTAATACGTGCGCCGGGTTTTAAATATTCGGCTTCGCCCGAATTTCACGATCCAAAGTTCACAGAAATATAACAAATTAATGACTTCACACTAAATCGCTAGTAAACCGTCTGTCATCTAGGGTTATCAAAACAACTATACGTTTGTATTTTAATTAGAGCTGATTAATACGAATGCCTATCAGTAATTAGTACAATGAATGTCATGCATGCAATACCGCCGATTGAAAGTATTGACAAGCAGCACGCGATGTACGTGTGAAAAACTAATTTCAGAACAAATTAGTTTATTTAAAGTTTGATATATGTATGTATATTTTAAAATGAAAATAAAAGTTGTATAGCAAAAAAAAATAAAAAAACAAAACCCATCCATTTCTTGGTCCCTCACTTTACAAATACATATTTGGAATTGACATCCATGTGTATACCAAGCGAATTTAAATTCGAATGCAAAATTTATTCATTGGGTTTACCGAATTTCGCTTATCGTATCTATTATCGAATGGTAAATGCTATCAGTAAAGAAAATGAACTTTACCCAATTTCTGCATGTTAACATTAAATTTTATATGTAGTACGTTTAGCTTGGTCATTAAAAAAACATCAAAAACCAACAATGATTTTACTGCCCACGAAAGATAAGATTTTGTGTTACAGCAAACGTGACACTAAAATAATTGCGTCCGACAACGCACTTAAATGTTTATATGTATGTAATTACCAATGTTAACCTTTGCCAGTTGCTGTCAACTGTACCTCTTATTGTTTTATATACCATGTATGTATGTATGTACGTATATGATTTCATCGTTGATATTGTATTACACGCTCCATCGCTTTTGTAAATTATTGTCAACACGTTGCAATCTATGCTGACTTTAATGGCAATAACCATTTATACTATGACATCATTCTGATATATATATTTTTTAAATTCATATTTTGCATTATTTCCTCAATTAAGAAATTAAAAATAAATAATTCTAATCTCTTTAATGTGAGTTTATTAATTCTAAATGCATCCGTTCTGCGTTTTTTTTCCACTTCATTTCAGATGTAAAACACCTCAGACGCCGGAAGAGAAGGAAAAAGTGGAGGAATTACATAAAAACACATTGAAGCGAAAAGCACAGATTCATGAAATCGAACAGTCACTACCCGCCCAATCCGGCTTGTATCTGAAGGTGAGTAGTTGAACATTAAGATCTTGTATTAAACATAGATTTGGGAGGCTCTCAAGCTGAACTTCTTGCCTCTGAATGGATGTTTGATTTACACATTTATCAACAACTATTAATTGGCCATTCGGCCAAAATCTCTTAGATGGTTAAAGCGCTAAACTAGACAAGATTAAGGGGCTATGCCACAAAAAGCTTAGACGATTTTTCTTAGATAATACTAATCGCATCACAATAAGCTTAACGTCATTTGAAAGGTGACGTTAAGAGCTGCATACATAAAAACACTGCCGGAGAAAAGTATTGGCACAGATAATTTTGCATAATGTGTGTAACATTTTTTATTTTAATACTTTCGGCTATTTTGTTTTTTTTTCAATTATTCAAAAATTCAGTTACTAGAGTAATCACGATTTTGATTACCTAAATACTAAACTATTTGAATAATTTGCTTTATGGTAATGAACATTATGAGTAATCAAATTTTCAAAGTACTCTTTACGTACATATGTATAAGGAAATAGAAGTCCCTTGATGTTTTGAATACAACGTTTCTGCTTTCAAAAATGAAAATTAAACAGTTTTTTTTTCATATGCACGCATTTTCCAAATCAAACTCATTTAATGAGCAAAATTATTATTTTTTGAGTAATCGTATTTTAAGTAACTCGATTAAGTAATCAAAAACTTGATTACTCGAGTAATTGATTACCCGAACAACTGATTAACCAACTTGTTCTTGTGATCGAATAATAGGGCTATCCTAGTTCATACTACAATAAAAAACAAAAATAAAATTCAATAAATTTGCACATTATTAATCAGATTGTTTAGAAGAAAACAATTTTGTAGCTCGTTAAACTTTAGTATAATAAACTGCAAGTTTGAAGTTGCTAAAATATTGCGTTGATTTTTTGGCAACATTTTGTGCGGACGGTGCAATTTTCTTCCATACAAAAAAAAAAAATGCATTTTCAAAAATTTTCTAAAATAAATTTTGATTAGAAAATTGCAAATTTCTATGCAAATTTATTAACTTTCCTCAGTTTTGCACCAAGCTAAGAAGTTTTATTTATATTTTTGTTGCTATACGAACTATATTTGTATGAAAGACATGCGGAAAAAAAGTTTAAATAAAAAATTTTGCATGCATTGTGTAAAATTCGTAAAAAGTATTGAGTTCCATTATTTTAGTCAAAGGCACTTAATAATTATTGGAAGATGAGTGATAGTAAAGAGAACGTCCGTTTGAAAGAACAAAAAGGGAAGGAAAAAGGAAAATTTATATTCTTAAAGGTCATCAAAAAAAGCCATCCAAGGATATTACGCTCGCTTGCTTTCGTTTATTATTAAAGATGCACTTCTGGTGACCAATCGCGAAAAACATGATTGTAAAAATGGGAGTGGTTGAGCAAGGTTGGCATGTAAGCAGCCATGAGATCATCGAACAGTATTTAAATCGAATGGAAAACGATAACTTGTCTTCAAAGATCTATAAAAGAAATTGGAAGGAAATTTTTTATACGAATTTTTAACCCTTTAACTACTTTTATTATGCGCCTTAAAGACACGACATTTTACGCCAGATTGAATTATATGGAAAAGATGTATTTCCTCATGATAACGGGATTGCTAGAAAATAAGTGAGACCGAGAATGCAAAAGAAATCTTGACAATTTTCTTATTGAGCTTCAAAACATGGGTGTCTAACAGGGCAAGATTGTTCGAACAATTCTGGTACAAAGGTCTTACAAAAAAAGCTTCTTTGCCAGCTTTTATCTCAAAATCTGGCGAGAGATTCAATGCTCGAATCCTTGGGCAGCGGAATTTTAAAATTTTACTTTTGAAGATCGTTTTATAAGATTTTAAAATTTTTTTTACTAAAAACATGTAATGAAATTAAAAAAAAAAACTAGTTTGTGAAATAACAATTTTCCAAACATCTCCAACTTTTTTTTGCGATTTGTTGGTTTGGTTGTGGTAAGTTGAATATACACAGAGGTGGATATTTGAAAACAATTTCAATAGAAAATATGTATGTATAAGAGTTTTTATAAATAATATTATTTATTAAATGTGTAAATAAATTAATTAATACGAGTGCGAAAAAAAAATTAGTAAAGATATAAGAAATATACATATACAGTATCGGTCATATCTATAGCACGCCATTTCAAAGTGATATTGTGTGCCACTTATGTTTATTTATTTACTTTTAAGAATTAAAATACAGTTCATTCTCAGACAAACCCCATATAAACCCAAGTGTAACAATTTGTAGAAAACTACAAAAAAGTGCAACAAATTTTCACCTAAATTTCAAACTTTTTTCGCGGAAGTGTAAGAATTTTTTTGAGTACACAGTTTTTTAGCCCCTTCAATTTTAGTCTGATAATGTGCAAGTTTCAAGTGGCTAAAAGTTACCGTTGATTTTTTAGAATTTTTTTCGCCAAAGGTGTTGCGGATTTCTTCCATATACAAATAAATTGAGTTTATTCATTATATGGAAGCCAATGCGACAAAAAAAATTCTAAAAAATAAACGGTAATTCGTAGCCACTTCAAATTTGCACATTATCAGACTAAAATTGAAGGGGCTAAAAAACTGTGTACTCAAAAAAATTCTAACACTTCCGAGAAAAAAGTTTGAAATTTATGTGAAAATTTGTTGCACTTTTTTGTAGCTTTCTACAAATTATTAAGCTTGGGTTTGTATCGAATTTGTCTGAGAATGAACTATATTTTAATTGAAAATTCTTAAAAATTAATAAATAAACATAAGTGGCACACAATATCACTTTGAAATGGCGTGCTATAGATATGACCGATACTGTACATATATAAAAATATAAAAAAGAATAATTTCCGGCACCATATACATGCGATAAAATCGCAAATTGATTTCGATCTTAAACCATATCGATATCAAGCGTTATTTTGTCGCTATATTAAGGTTATATCTACGTGCAGTGAAAGTGTTTACATACTTTTGCTTCGGTAGTATATTGAGCTCACAGGGCCGCAAAGAGACAAGTTCATCTTTGTTTGGTAGTATGCAGCTCCAACAATAAAATTTTAAGTTATTATTGAAAAATGGTTTCAAAATAGTATTAACGGATGTAGTATGTATGTATATTAGATTTCGATAAAAGTTTTCTATTTATGAAGCACACCTTTTTTTATTAATTTGACGGATAATTATTTTGTAGCGTTTTATTTTCTCAAAATAATGTTGCATTTATTCTGCCCTGCGCCAGGGCGGCCAAGCTTTCATGTTCTTTTCTCAGCATCCCTACATGCATATTGCGTGCTCTTTCTTTAAAATGTTGCACTCTGATAATGTTGCCATATAAGAAAGTGGCATTTTGTTCGAGAAAAGAAAACGTCATTCAAAATTCAAAAATTAAAACCCCTTACTACTGTTAAGTGGCTCATGTCTCTAATCTTTGTCGAATCCATGTCTAATCTTTAGTACTTAGTTTAGCAATCCTTACTGCTGACTTTAGTGAGGGATGGAAACGGATTAGAGAAAAAAGCCACTTAGAAGCAGTAACAGTTTTCATTTTTGGAATTTAGAATTGTGCCGTTATTGCACAGGACCATATACATATAAGCGTCCTTAAAAATTTAAAATGTCAAAATTATCAAAAATTTTTCTTTATAGTACTGTTTCTTGAAAATTTAACAATTTTAAAATGCTTTGAAACAAGTAAAAAAGTCTAAGTTCGTACGAAGCCGAACGTTATATACCCGGCGCAAGTATTCAATATAGTTTTTTCACATTTCCGAGAACTACCGTTACATGGTGTGCTGGGGTGGTTTCACCCCTATTTCAAATATCTGCGATAGTATGTTCAGTTACATTTAATGAGATAAACTTATATAGTGATATGTGGGCGGCATCACGCCCACTTTCCAAAATTCCATAATAAGTTTATTTCTTTTTAAGGGATTGTTGTAAGTATCAACTTTGAGTAACTTAGCATCCTTAAATTTCGAAATATTGAAGTTTCAGCATTTCTGAAATTTATCGTTGTATGAAAAGTGGGCGTAATTTCAATCCGATTTCAAAAATTTTCAACGTCTTGCTTTTATGTGTCAAGTACAATAAATGTTCCGAGTTTGATACAAATTCATGGAACGGTTACCGATATACAGATATGTCATAAGTGGGCGGTGTCACGCCCATTTACCAAAAATTTGTTATAAACGTATTTCTTCCTAAAGCATTCCTTTAGGCTGGTACAAGCAACCGTTATGTGAACAAAATTATAATACCCTTATGCAGAAGTGCGCTCGTGTATAAAACAAAATCAAATGGTGTACATTAAGGTGGTCCAAAAACAGTAAAGGCCGAATTGTAATTCTCTAACCCCCTGGGATTGTTCTATTTCGAAAAAAGTATACCCCTCCTTTTTTATTTTGAAATCAAAAAATATTTAGAGGTCGCTCAAAGCCCTCATAATTTTCCATGTATTTTTAAATAGGAAAAATAAATTTTTTCATAGAAATGGTATCGAATTCTTGAAAGTCAATATTTCGCGATCAGAAAACTCTGGTTCTTTTCAGGAGACTTTCAATAATAATACCCAATTCTTTATTTAACCATTTCTTTTAATACTAACGAATTTTTATTGGTCGCCCCAATTGGGTATTATTATTGGGAATCTCCTGCAGATAAACAGAGTTTTCTGCTAGAAAAATATTGATTTTTAACTATTCCATACCATATAAAATACATGGAAAACTTCGGGCGCTTTCAGCGACCTCTAAATATTTTTTGATTTCAAAATAAAAAAGTATGGTTACATATATTTTTTTCGCTATAGAACAATCCTAGGGGGTGAGAGCATAAAAATTCCTACTTTATTTTCTCACATACATTTTTGGACCTCCCTAGTATACATACATATATTGCACTTTTCGAATGCTATTCCGCTTTTGTTATTTTGTTTGCGTTAAATTCACTCGGTGTCTTCTTTTTATAATTGTTTTGTTTTCGTTATCTTCTTCGTTTCTTTTAACTTCCGCTGACCTTTTCTGGTTATTTATGAAACTAAGCACTGTCCATTTTAATTTTTTTATATTCCTTTGCATCATTCGCACTTTGCCTTTTTTGCATTTCGATTGTTGTTGGTATAGATATAGCTCAACAACATTTGATTTTTGAGTCACGCTCTGTCGTTCATAGCTATTATCCATTGATTGTTTAGCTGGTGTCAGCAAACAATTTGCAATGCAAATCTCAACAATTTGTTTGCTTTGGAATCCTTCCGTATCTGCTAAGTGTTCGATGAGCATTCGATTGCAGTTTGACAAATCGGTCGATGGTAGTATATCCTTCTTCCACACCTTTTAGTACTGGTTTCTTTTTTTATTTATTTATATTGTGCTTTTTCTATGATATATTTAAAGATTTCCAAAGTTTTTCGTGGGCTGGCTGGCTGACCGCTGGTACAGTACTACATATTTACACACATAGAATTCGGTAGTTTCAAAGTCACTGCTTCTGGCTTAGTTCTTCTTCAGTTTTTTTCAGACATTTTTCATTACCTACCACATAAATGTGTACGTACATAATATGTGCATATTATGTGTATTTACATAAAAGTTCTTCTTTTTTCCTTTTGCTCGCAAAACTTTTATTCTACGCGTACCATTCAGTACTTTCTCAAGGCACTTCTTCTGTCCTCTCTTTTTCATTTTTAACCCTAATCCAATATTAATCAGAACCTACTACATACATTCATTCTTTCATATTTCCCAACTTCGTATAAGTTACATATATCTTTTACCTATGCATTAATTTTATTAATTTCTTGCCTCAATGTTCTTCCCTTCCAGATCATACTCGGCGATGTCAACGTATCAATTCTGAACAGAAACGACAAAGTTCGCTACAAAGATGACTATGAAAAGTTTAAATTAATACTCAACGTAATTGGACTGTTAATGGCGTTTCTCAATTTGATATTCAACTACAGGTGAGTGGAGGAGCATCATCGCGTACCCAGCAAACACAGAGTCTCTAACGTTAAAGGAATATTTTGATTTTACATTTGAATTCTAATGTAGTGAATCGAATCGAAAATCAGAGTATATAGAACTACAGTGCCGGCAAAAAGTATTGGCACATCAAATTTTTCACAGTATATGCAACAACTTCTTTCTAATATTATTCCGCCAATTTTTTATAAAAATATGGTACATTCCACACAACAAAAAACATAAAAATATAAATCCTAAACTTTGTGCAAATCTCGCGAAAATTCAGCAAATTATTATGCAAATTTTCAACTTTTTAATCAGATTTTTTTTTTTAAGTATGCAGATTTGCAGCCCAATTTATTTTATTTTAATAAAGTACAAGGTTTAAGTAGCTAGGAATTACCGTTGATTTTTGGCAATTTTTTTCACGCAGTCTCTTCCACACAAAATTTTTTTTCGCAAATACTTTATATGGAAAAAATGCAAAACATCTTCAATAAAAAAAATTTCTCAAAAAATCAATACGATTTTTGACTAACTCCGAGCTTGCAGTAGTTTTACTTGAATTTACTGCAAACTCAAAAATTCTAAAAAATCTGATAAAAAAGTTGAAAATATGCTGAATTTTCGGTAGTTTTTCACAAAGTTTAGAAATTATATTTTAATGTTTTTTGTTGTAGAATGAACCATATTTTTATAAAACATTTGCGGTAAAATATTAGGAAACAAATTTATGCATATATTGTGAAATATTTGCAGTGCCAATACTGTTAGAATTCGATTAGAGAATTATTAGAAAAACACTAGACATTAGAAGCCAATTAGAATTCATACGTTAGGATACGATCTAACCTCTGTCTTGATAGCTGAGAACTAAGTTCCATTTTTGTAGAACAAGCTACAATTCTCGCCAATTTCTCTAATCATCACCTAATCTTCTACCTTAGAGAAACACATTGGAATTCGAATCAATATCTAATCGTCCTCTAACCTAAATGTTTTTTGGGTAGTTTGGTTGCAGCCAAGTCAAACGCATATTCGCGAATTGCACTCTAACGTTCCGTTAAGTGGCAGGAAACGCGAAATGCTTGCTTTGCTTTTAACTTTTTACTTCCTGCTTTGACTCTACTGTGCCATCAACTAATGGTTCGTTGCCTTAGCTTGGCTTCAACTTTCCCGGTTGTCCTATTCAGTCAGTGCTGCTATTTATTTTGCACTTTTATTCTTACACTATTTAGTTTTTCGATGGCATCATTTAAGTCATTTATTTTAGAATTTTCACACCAAGAGAATTTATTTCTGTTGAAATAATTTTCCTGTTCTGATTAAGTTTTGCAAATTGTCTTCTAATTGCATTCAAACGATATTCCAAATAATTGTTTGCCACCGAATTTCCACGAATTGTTTATGATTTTCTTTCTTCTTCATTTGAGTTTTCTTCTGTTTTTAATCTCAGGTAGTAGAAGTTGTTTAGATAATGCAAAGAAAAAGTTTCAAAAGTAGGCATTTTGTTGTTGTTTGCGAAGAAAAATAATTTGAGAGTAAAGTTTTAATTTGTTTTGCAATGAACCGTACTTGAGATCCATTAAATACAAATATTATATTAAAATGCAATTATCACAAATGAAATCAAACTGTCGCGCGGTGGTCAAGATTATGGAATTGTTGCTCCAAACAGAGACCTATTATTTTTATTTAATTCCAGTATTTTAACATATTTAACGTTACGTATGTTATTATAATCGATGCCACTATCAACGTACAAAATAGTTATCGATATAGTTATACATACATATGTCGATCTTCTGATAATTTTTTTCGAGCCCACACAGTCCATAGAGTGCTACTTATTGGAATTTCAGAATTCTTCTGACTGACACTTCCATTGCTAATAAATGAATTTAATACAAAGAATGGCAAACAAATATTTCAAAGGTTCACTTGGTATATTCACGTTTTCCGTAGTCGCTATAGCTTAGTGGTTGGAGGTACATACTACCACTCCGTAAGACCTAGGTTCAGTCATTGGTCCGAGCTACGTTTAAATTAGAAAACCAATTTTCTAACAGCGGTCGCACTTCGGAAGGCGATGGCAAAACTCCAAGTGTATTTCTTTACCGTAAAACCATATATGGTTATAACATCAGGACGCTCACCACAAATTGGAGAACGGGCTCGACCAAACACTAAGCAAAAGTATAAGAGTCAAAATATTATCTATTATTACTCACGATTTCCAGCATACTAAATATGGTAATGAACTCGATTTAGATACATCTATCAATACCATTATCGATATAGTTATTGACGTAATAATCGATATCACCAGCGACAAATTTTTCGATATACATACATACTAGGGTGGGTCAATTAAAAAAGTTGATTCATATCCTT
>NW_016173837.1:0-11531 GCF_001687245.7 Rhagoletis zephyria
AGGGTCGGGCTTTATAGGCGCTAATTATTCATTCATAATGCAATGACCTGCAATTCTTTGTTTTTGCAATATTATTAGCAGTTCCATCAGCGAATGATTTGTTTATTTATAGCAATTTGTGTTTATTGTCAAAAATATGAGTGGCTTTGTTGGTTTTGTGATGAAGCAAAATAAGTAAGTGATTCGAGGGGCTGATACTCTAGATTGTAGCTGTGTAATAATGGATTTCCAATGGACATTGAAGTGACATCAACTTTTATATTTTTTATTTTTTATCCGTGTCGTTACTTTATGTTAAATGTTGAGTCTATCTCCACATGATTTTTTATTTTTATTTGTTTTTTAATGGGAATAGTAAAAGATTTTGGTTAATGCAAGAACTGGTGGAAATTCAGAAAATTTTTAATTATTGGCCTTAATTTGTATCTATATACAAACTTACTTTTCTTACAAATATTACATAGGGCAACACTGATGTTGGGGCGGCAAATGTTAAAGCTGGTTTTCATAGACTTCTTTGGGCTGATTACGAATCCGTAAGTATAAAGCTCCAGGTTTTGAGAAAACCGAGGTCAAAGTGTCGAAAAATCGCGTTTGTGCAATATTTGAAAAGCTCTAGCAGAGAAACAAAAGATGAGAGAACCTCCCGATTAAATAAATTAAAGCTAGCGCTCTCGACTACCATTTCCTGAAAATAACATCCCTGCACCTTGACCTGATGGTCATTTATAGCCATTTATTTAACAATAAAAAAATACTGGAAAATTGTGCCATTGCAAAAAAATATGCCAGCATCAGTTTTTGCTGTTCAATAAATGACTTTAAGCGACCTTAGGTTCAAGGTGCAGGGATGGTATTTTAAGAAATTGTAGTTGAAAGTTCAAGCCTTAGTGGTAGGGTTCATGACTTTCTGTTTAATTGCTGGAGCTTCCAAAAGACACTTAAAAGTGAGTAAAAATGTGAGCTTCAACTCTTCCGCTTCTGCTCGCGGTGTGACTTTCCCTTTCGCACATACGTACATACATACTAGAGGGCTGCATAAATTGTTTTGAAAGGGCAATCAAAACATTTGCTAATTTTGCTATACTTCACTTCACTTCCTCAGAGCTTTAAAATACTGTCAAGTCGCGACTACTGCAAATAGTAAATCAAAACTTTGCTTCAACAAAACTTTGCTATAATAAAACATCAAGCACTACTGCAACTACTGTACAGGAATGCAGCGACTGCAGTAAAATTCAATGTATGCAGTGTGTGTATATGTTACCTAAACTTAGCAACTGATTACCCCAAAGATTATTAACTTTGGATTCTTTCATAGAGAAAAGCTTATTTATATTAAAATAACAGTTGACACTTGTATCGCGGCGTACTAATACAAAACGACTAACATTAAACATTTTAACTGCTGCCGTTTACTGCACACCCAATTGTTTTACTGCAATCGCTGTACTGTTCCGTTATTTTGCTGTATTTAGTGTAAATCACTATTTCCAATAAGAAAACAAATACTGCCACTGCAGTAACGATAGCCAGCAGCGACACTACAGTATTTATTTTGATTGCGAGCAAGCCATGAGTTTCGCTTCATTTAAAGTAAAAGTAAAACCTTCTGCGCAGCCCTCTCATACATTCATACGTGCATGAATATGTTTTTATATGTCCAGTACGCTACGTTTAAGTGTCTCCACCTCAAGCATAATTTTACCATTTATTTAAACAATTTCAAGCGCAAACTTATTCATTCGCTTTAGCCCCATATATGCATACATACATATATACTAACATAGAGTAGTCACTTTTTGGTGATTTGCACTTTGTAATTAAGACGTTTGTAGTTAAATAGCAACACAACAATAAATCAGTGGTTTCTCCTACTATGTACTAGCAACATACATACATACATAGATATGTGTAGCGTTATTTGTCAGCTGCCCTAGAATGTCAAATGTCAAATGCCTTGCGATTCCCTTCACTTTCACAAAGTGCAACTCACTCAGTCAAGTCTTTTTGGTGCTCGTCTACTTACCTAGTAACTACTATGTAAGTATGTATTTACTCGTAAATGAACTGCTGGCGCTTAATTGCCCGCCACTCCAGATTGATGCGATGCTGGCATAAAAAAATATCGAAATGGTGAAATAAAACCGAACTAACAATACCGCTGAAATATTTATGTTTCTTTTGCTAAGTATTTACTTATTCATTTATTAGTTATACTGTGCAGTTTGTGATCACATGATGCGACACGCGGGTTGGCTGGCCGTAGAACTCGTGGCTGCCTCGACAATCCGACTTTTAGTTATTTTAAATGCCAACCATTTTATCAAATTTTTTTGCTTAGCTTGCCATTCATTTTTGCATATTTCGGTGTGTTCTTCAAAATGCATTTGTGTACATACATACTTCTTTGCATAGTCGGCCTCTGTGTGATTTTGCATAGATATTTACATATTTTTTTATGTTTTGCAAATTCTCAACTCGAAGCTAATCGATTTGGTTTGTGTTAAACTTGCAAGCATCCACGCACTAAATCTGCCTAAGAATGCTAATCGACTGACAACTGAATTTTCAATTAACATCGTTTTTTTTTTTAATTATTTAGTACTAGTATGCAGCGTTGACAGAATTGTGTTTTAAGTTTGAAAATTGGCCATGAAATTAATAATCGCAAAAATACATACATATCGCTAGCTTAGAAAGAAAAGTTGCTAAGTCCCATTTTAAAAATTTTTCAGGAGAGGAAAAAATCTTCCTATAGCGATTTTCTTTAACTATTTCGCAAGACTTTGAATCAAACATTTTGCGCGTTTAAAGCAAAGCAAAACTCCATAAGAATCAGAAGGATTCGATATTTATTAAAAGATGTCGTATTATTTTGGCCTTATCGGATTTGTGGCGCTTCTTTTGGACTTAGCAAATTTTCCTTTTATTGCTTATGAAGAGGAAAAAATAAAACAAGTACCTTTATAATTTTCTAAACGATGCGTGTTCAATTTCTCTAGCCTCCTATATCAAAATATGAGTTTTCATAAAAAGTGGACTTAGCAACTTTTCACTCTAAGCTAGCGATATGTATGTCTACAACAAATATGTACTAACTAAACTGGTTCCATATAAAAAAAATTTGTTGAATCATTTCTTTAATCCAGCATTTCTAACTTCTCTATTTGGAATTGAATGGAATGTGTGAATCAATAAGATTTGCACATTTCGATAATATTTCACATTTAATAGCTGCAGTGGAATAGTCAACAACTTTGCTTTGTAAAAGCCAGTCTTGTGCCTAGTGTGGTGAGTCAGTGAGGACAAACTAAGACATTAGGGTGTATTTTATTTCTAAACCGCACTTGGAGAAAATGTCGAACTTGCGTAAACTAGTGGAAAACTAGCATCTAATTTTGGTTGCGCACATTTGCCATTACAATCTACTGAGGTTTAGAAATACAAGAGACTGATGCTTTGTATTTTGAGCAAAAGAGACACAGGAGGGTCGGAAGGGTGATGGTAGAAACAGAGGGCGAAGAGGAACAGAAGCAAGTAACCTACGTTTTCTTCTTTAAAACACGCTCCGTGCTCATAACGGAGCTCCTCAAATGCCAGATGATTCCACCTCACCATGCAGCTGGTGCAGTAAGGATCATTGTTTAGTATCAAGAGCCACCTTACGTCCTAAGGTATTCGCCCAGCGCTCGCCGCGTTGACTATATGCCGTCTTGCTAGCTTATTGGTCATACAGTTCCAGCGACTTCACTGTGACCCCGAAACCAAATAAGCTTAATAGCGTAGAGATCCAATAAGATTAATAAGTAAATAAAACAATCATTCACCGTTCTCGAACGAACCATCAACGGACCAAGAGCCTTGAGAGCAGCTTGGCTGTCGGAATACATACATAAATATTCACCTCCTCAAAAGGTGTTACACTACAGAGCAACCAGTCCCAAGCGCTTTTTTTGCGGCTGCCTCTGCTTGGAAAACTCTACACTGATCCGGTAGCCCGAAATTCAGGTTGCTGAAGGGTTCTTCGCAGCAGACACCTCAAACTGCCTTCCCATTCAGCTTCGATCCATTCGTAAAGTAGTTAACATGACCCCGATTCCAGATACTTTCGCTTAACTTATATTTTTATTGAGAGTAAACCATTTACAACTAATAATAATATATATATATATATATAAGATATAATTTACATACCATTTACAACTACCATTTACTAATTTCACATTTCTACATATTTTTATCGCACTCTGGTTTAGGCGCTCGAAACTTTTGTGAATTTCCCTAGTACATATTTATTACATATCACTTCGCCCATTTCAGCTACGTTTTGTTGCTATTGGCTCGCAACTGTCCATCATCACGGCTCACAGAATAAATTAAAGCTAAGCAAAGCGTAAAAATATTTAGTTTGCGAAATTTCATTTTCCGGTGTGTGGCAATCAAATGCGGTCGGTCAGTTTTAGACGCACTTATTGTTATGCCGCGACTTGCTGGCAAAGGGGCCAATGTGCAACTTCAAAAATGCTGAAGGTGGCGCACTTCATTTTTATATGAATATAATTTTGACATGAAAGTAATGAACTTTGAAGAGAGGTAAAAGTTAGCTAAAATTTATACGAGTTAAGCGCGAATTTACATAGCGAAAACATCAAAGATGTTTTTGAATAATTTTTCGCTTTAAGGGAAAGTAAATGTGGTAATTGCAGCATTGAACCGAATACAGGTGTGGCAATACAAAGTTGTAAGTCAAGTTAACTGTTTTTAAATTTGCGGAGTGCTATTGCCACTCTTGTGTTCAATTGTGGTCAACAAGCTTCTCTGGAAAGAGATGTGGACTCATAAAAATGAATTTCAAACCGCCGCGGCAAGAAAAAGTTTCCTTTTAGCCTTAATGCTTCCAATATAAAATTTGGTGGCGAGCAAATAAGATTTAGTGGCCGCGTACAACCAGGAGTATGTGAAAGCGCGAGAAATATAAGAAAAAAGGTAGTTTTATTCCCATCCCCATACAACTTTTCCAATTAGTTTACAATAATGCCTGAATTTCATTGAAATTTCCTATCTAGAAAGCTATCAATGCAAAAAATCAGTTGAAACTTGACAAAGTTTAGGCAAACAAATTCATACAGTTTGGATATATGTACTGCCAAAGCTATGGGCCAGATTTAGTGAAACTGAGATTTTAGTTTTCCTCTCTGACTTTCAAAAATATGTTTTATTCAAAAACTATTTAAAAAAAAAAAGTCAAATGTGGAATTATAATATGGGTACCAAATGAAAGAGAAAGATTCTGTAGAATTTAAAAAAAATAAGTTTTTGGCTTACAAGCACGAATATGAATTGAAAATTTCTTTTGAATTAATTTTATTTTCTTAAGGCAATAAAGTTAAGTAATTGTTTAAAATTTTCAAGGAATTTTCAATACCTATTCATCACATCATTGAAACCCACATTTTTAATCTATATTGCTCTGAGTTTTTTAAATAGTTTTTTGAATTATTCATATTTTTAAAATGAGGTCTCTCCTCTTTGTGTAACAACATCAAGGCGCACGCCACAAATCCGTTTTAACCAAACTAATTGAACACCGCGTCTTTGTCTTCTTTCTTCAAAGTTTCGAGAATGCATTTCAGCAAAGCTAAAACGCTTATGAGCTGTACAGTTACTAGCCCAGACCAAATATTTGCATTTGCTGAAAATTCTATGATCACAAATATACTAAAAATGCGCCCACCCAAGCCAAATAAATGTACAAAAACTAGTAAAACGCCAACGTGAAGCTGCAACATCTCATTTGTCTTGATTTGCTAATTCATTTTGTTAGAAATGTAAACAAATAGACATACAAATGTGTGCATATAAAGGCACATACATACATAAACGCACTTTTTAAGCCAACAACCAAAGATGATAGCTTGCAGCTATGTATGTACATACATATGTACGTATGAAAATTATTTAATTAATTCATTTTTGTGCTTTGCCAATTTCATATATTTATGTACATATGTATGAATGCATAAGAAACATTACGTTTGTGTAGTCGCGCAGATCCAAAAAAAGAAGACGAGTTTCTGTAAAAAAAATTTCAAATTTCTTCATGCTGGTACGAATCTCGTTTTTTGCCCCTCATTCTCAATGCAAAACATAATAAATAATTTTTCATATTTCTTTCTTACACATTTGCACAGTGGAGGTGCGTTGCGTTGCGTTGCGCTGCCAACCCGCCAACTCGCCAACCCGCCAACCCGCCAACTCGGGCGAAGTCAAGTTGAGTCAAGTTATAAAATGCCCTAGGCCGCGGATCTGACTAATTTATTATAGTTCAGATTCGTCTGCAGCCAACATTTGATGCTCGTGTAGTTGTTGTTGTTGTTGAATACTAAAATGCTAAAATGTTGATGAATTTCATTTTACTAATTTTGTTGCAATTTACAGCTGTAGCAAGTTGCTGTATTCGTCGCTTTTCTGTTTTTCCGCTCCGCTCCGCTCAGCTCAGTGTGAGATCTGGCGGTGTTGCAAGAACAATTGTATGGCAGGCATGTGAGTGAGTTCATGTAAAACTGTTGTAGGTCATAATCAAAATATTCGGAATTAAGGTTAAGGTCAACAAAGCAGGCAGCAGCAATAGAAGCAGAAGAAGCATTAAAGAAAACAAGAGCATGGGTTAATATCTGTCAGTGTTTTTTGAAATGGGAGCATCGAGAGGATGGGCAGCATGTCAGATGTAACACTGACCTTTCAATGAAATGTTTTGATACAAAAAAAAATTATAAAAATAAATTAAGGTGAAACTTAGTGGCATAAGATATTTAGTATTCGGTGAACATTGTGCTGGCAATTATTTGAGGGTAATACTTAAATATTATATTAAAATGTATTTATGCCGGATTTCGATGCAAACTAGAAATACATTGGATAATGGACTTGAAAAAGGGAATCGTTTGCCAATTATTTTTGAAGTGTTACCTAAGCGAAATGTTTCTTGGGAAGTAATTAATTTTCTCTTAAAATCCAGCTTCGCAAAAATGTTGATAGAAAGTTCCATAATTCTGCTAGAAGACATGGTTGTCCGTTGTGTGTGCCCTCTGTGAGTGAATGCCAGAATGAGGTGTATCCCCTTTGACCAAGCTTCCTTTACAAATGGAAAAGAAATAATAGAGAAGGCTCTAAATAGTTGTGTCACTTGTTATACCAAATCAAATTAAGGAGCTCCAAGAGTTTCACTTTCGATTTCTCGGGTGGACTGGGGAAGTGCCGTACTTCAGATATTTGAGTCGCCTTTATAGAGAGATCGGACATCGGACATCGACACAGAAAGTGATCAAATTATACCTCATAATTTTCACCGCGGAAAACTCTGCGGAGAGAACTCGTTCTCCCCCTCACATTTTTTTCCAATTTAGGTCAAAATAATAACTAAGTGTTTTTCTTTGAAGATAGCTCTCTCTAGTCTCTGCAAAGAAAAAATGAGACTTATTAAATTTTTCTTGTTAACCAGAAGAAAAATATAAAAAAAAATGCAAAACAAAAACTTTTTTTGAAGATTGATTTTGAAGTTAAAATCTTCAACTTTTTTATATCGCAAAATCATGTTTAAGTACATAAATTTAAATTTTTGAATCCACCCCAAACAGGTACCATTTAACCAGATTAACCTGCATTTTTTATGAATGTAATGCAAACATAAAAATTTCAAAAAGTTGCCAGATGAAGAAGGTATGCTCTCCAACCCTCATGTGATCTGTGGCAATTAAGTAGTTTTTTGATTAGACATTGGGCCGTATGCATAAATCTTAAGCAAATGCTTGTTCTTAAAATTTCAGAACTTTTACTAGATTTATTCAAATAAATTTAAGTCAAAGATATACAATTTTAAGAAAAAGCAATTGCTTAGTTTTTATACATACGGCTCATTTTGAGAAAATATATTCGAAATTTGTGTAGTTCAGTGACAAACCAAATTTATAGGGAATTTTCTTTTTATTTGTCTCCCAACATCGCAGCGAGGATATGTAAAGTACATTAAACCTACAAAGTTTTTAAAGGGATTCCGTAAAAGAGAAGCAAAAATAAATTATCAGAGGAGTTAGGGATAATCTCGTCCAAACACTTAGTAACAACTGACATTACTTTGAGATGTAACCAATCGAGATATACTGAGGTTATACTGGGAAAAAGGGTCAGCTATATATATTTCTCTCAACACAAGATCTGCAAACCATAACCGAATCATATAACCAGAGATGCTAAAAATACTTGTAAAATAATATTTAAATCCACAATATAAAAAATACTAATACTGCTTAAAAAAAATATTTAAAATAAAATTACAAAATACTCTCTACTTCAGTTTTTATTTGTATTTTAAATACTTACCAGCTCTGCATATAATTATAACCAAATCATGTTAGGGAAGAAACTCATTTAGTTGACGTAACCAAACTCTTTTCTCAGTGTAGAAGAAAATACTTAAAACTTTTCGGATTATTTGTGACGTTTAATGGGCTAACAACAGATTATTGTGTGCTTTAATTTCCGGTTAAAGCTTAAGTGATATATTTCCTATATCATTTACATGAAATCACGAAATATTTTTTTTTTACTTTTTTTATTAACAGTAAGATGTCTATGTATTTATATGTTAGCTTTGTTTATAGTACAATATATGTGTATAACTCGATAAATTATACTAATAAAAGATGCAAACGATGTACCCTCCTCAACACTCATAATCCACTTATCTAACTTGTATTAGTTAATCGAAACATATTTTTCTAGCTCAAGAGTAGTAAGTAAATAATATTTTAAATTGCTCGTTGGCTTTGAAACTCTCAATCTACACAAGCCGTCTCGCTTTAAATCACATTCTTCCCACAATTTTGTTAATTGCTTAATCATTCTGCAACCAGATCCATTGCTAACATCACAATTAGACACAGTGATCAACATTAATACGATTACTCAACAATGAAAACAAAGGCCGACAGCCGAAATCATAAATTAAGCACGCTACAAAAATTTGTGAAGAATTACATAGTTTATTTAAGACAACGAGCATTTGATTAAACCGAAATTAAAAAAAAAAAACATGAAAATCTTATTAACAGTCCCTTAGACTTTTTACACCTCTATGCCTACTTAAATCTAAATTTTTTTAATAACTCTAAAAGATGGTAGCATTTCGGACATTAAAAAAGACTTCCGCATTTATTTTAACTTATTTTTAATGAATTACATACTTTAGGTAATGATAAATGTTTTTGGTGATACACTTTTTTATTTAATTTTAATTTTGCGCGCTAATCGCATTTTAACTAGCCTACGCTAAGTAAATACATATCTGACCACCAAACGGTTGCGAGTATTGTTGTAACAAACAAATCTATGCGCCTAAACTTTATTTCACACATTTTTGTTTTTTTTTTTCAATTTGTATTCAAAGCAGTTGCTTCATTTAGCATCTGAGTTCTTTGTCAAAGTCTTTGCGTCTGCCTCGGCTACCAAGTTTTGACTATGAATGCGATCAAGGCTCCATGATAACTACAAATTATAGCAGCGTTCTCAGCGGCAATTGCCAATTGCCCCTAATTATGTTTTATAACTTGTCTTATTGTCCGGCGATTACATGCGGCAAACTGTGTTCTAGGCATTCTCGGCAATTCGCTGCAAACAAAACGTTCTATGGGCGCTGGGTTGCTGCACTTCCAACATTTAGACATAAATTTTTTTTTCATATTCATTAGCTGTCAGCATGCGCCTCTATCTAACATCTTTATTTTTGTTCTAACGTTCTAACAGATACCTTCTACAGTCGGCTTGCTCGCGCTCAATCGCTGTCGTGTATCTTTCTAGTTGCTGTACAACCAGTAGTTACTTTGCCTATTCTTACTGCACTCACAGCCATTCTAGTGCGACTAAAATTCTATTCCATCAGCTAAATTAAATAAGTAGTTAATGGTTGACGCTGCGCCGCCAGCTGCTAATGGCCATTTTGCAATTGTCAGCACAACCGGCAATTGATTGCTTGGGGGCGGATTGCCGCAGCGATTGATTTAGGTGTTAGCTGATAGGCCACTGCCACGCGCTACTGCAGATTCTGGCAAAAAAAATATTAATTTCAAATGTCTAATTCTTAGGGAGGAACTTTTTGCCAAGCCGTTTACATTTATATTTTTTACTATAATTATTTTGCATGCCTACACAATAGGCATAGAAACGCATGCCAACCATGTCAACAAATCGACAACGGTTAGTTTTGTTACAAAAAGTCTGATTGTCACGTCAACCCTAACACAAAAAAGCGTAGTATTATTTTTGCATTTTCAAAAATAATTACTTTCTACTAAATAATACTTATCTTTTGAGGAAATTCGTGAGCAACAGCTGCCTTCAGCTAGTCAGTCAGTCACGTTATCAATTTCTAGCGACCTTTGCGAATGCATTTTAATTACTATCTACATCGGTATAATCATCCACTCAATAACAAATTGTTTATGACGGAAAATGCATTCCTTTATAATTATTTGCATATTAGTAGATATTTTTTCGAATAATAAGCGAAGATCTCGACAAACGTGATGGGGAAGAGATTTACATACTAACCGAAACCTCTTCTGGTTCATAATTTGTAAAGAGGAAATTAAAAACTAAAGGCTACTCGCGTGACTGTTGTAAATTATAAAAATATTAAAAATAAATGTAAACACGTAGTTTTGTGATTAGTTTTACACATCCTGGCTTTTAATAATAACAACACTGCATGCGAGCGAAATTGTACTTTTCGAGTGATGTAGAATGGCTCGTAACTCTAGCCGTATAATTCACGAAGTTGTATTAAAAACCTTTCTACCACTCTCAAAACTCTTAACTTATTGGCTAAAATCATTTTCACATGACTTGACAGATTAAAGAATTCTTGTGGAAGATATTGTTTATTAATCACATTTGGGTGGTAATATGAATTCAAAAAGAATTATACTTATACACTTTTCATAAATAATAAAATTTCCAGGAATGTTAAAATCATATGGGCATATCCCAAAAAAAAAAAAAATAAACCAAGAGCGCAAAATTGAAACTGGTGCAATTTATTTTTTTAAATTTAACAATAAAGCGTTAGTGTGCATATGCCATAAATATAAAAGTATTTGCTATTTTTCTAGGCTAAAATATATACATAAGTTAAAAAAAAAAAAATGTTTTCCAAGACTTTTGGTTAGTAATATTAACATTTTCCTTGGTGTATTTAGCGTACTAAAAGTTATACCATGCAATTGTTGTAATTTCGAATTTTTCTATTAACAACAATCTTTACACTCCGGATATAAAAAGAGCGAAGCGCCCTCGCATTGCATTGTTTTTTTATATTTAATTATATGTACATATATCCTATTGTCGCGTCCGTTATCAAAAGCCTTATTTATTGTTTTTATTGCACTGAAGCACAAAGCAAAGCGTTTAAATCAGCCATGGGCATAGAGAGCTTTTACTCTGCTCGCGCTTTTACAAAATGTATAGAAAGCTTA
>NW_016173838.1:0-11530 GCF_001687245.7 Rhagoletis zephyria
ATCTGCCGCACAAGGCGAATGCTACACACTTATTTATGAGCAAACGTGTATGTGTGTGGTATCAGCTTGTGCGGCGGGAATATATGACTAAAAAGCAATAAAAGGAAAGGAATATATGACTCAACAAACAGGCACATATCTCCACAGCATTTATAGCATAGCATACACTTAGGAGCGTACAAATTAAGAGCGCATGAAATAAATTTAAAATCTATTTAAATTTTCACGTACAACGGGTGAACGACAGAACGAAAAGCGAAATGGGACGTCAGGAAGTGTGGATCTGGAATGGCTGTGCGGTGATAAATAAGGTAAGGCAACAACTTAGGTTTGAAATAGAAGAGCGGATGGGAATGATGGGGGAAACCGTAGAAATAGGTAAAAGCATTTTAGCAAAAATAAGTGGTAAGTGAATGGCAAACAGCGGTAAGTCAAAGCAGCCGCGGCAACCACACTTCCCGGAAGCGGTAAGTAAAGAATGATACGAAATAAAATATTCAATGTAGAGTAGGCAACAGCACAAACTTAGGTACAAGGTAGAGAGCATGGAGAGCGTGGCAAATGAATGCCAATCATAGATAGGAAAATTGTGAAGAAAATTACAAAAAGAGGTAAGGAAGTGTGAAAATGGAGCCGCAGGCTCTACTCGGCTGGGAAAATCGAGCAATATCGATGAAGGTGTTGGCATTTGTTAGGTGCTAACTGTCGCGAAGTCATATACATGTACGTTCATCCATATACTTAAATAAAAATGTGTGGCAAAAGGAACTGTAAACGTTTTAAAGTGAGTGTGATGTGCAGTGGTGATAAACAAGACGATATACGAGCCAATGAAAAAATAAATGAAATAAAAAGAAAAAAACATTAGTGAAGAAAACAGCATGTAGGTAGAGTAATGCGATCCGATTAGGGCTTAGATACTATTTCCAATACATAAGGTAGCAGTGAATGTGTTAAAGGCAAAGTTCGTCCTGACAACACACACAGAGTGCTTGCGTTTTGCGGCACACGGTACGGAAGTACGGAGACTTCGGCTACCTTGAATTTAACATTACCAGCAGCAATAATGTCAGTTTGAAAATCAAGCGAAGAATAACTCTTGCCAACATGTGCTATTTCGAGCTCGGTAGGTAATTGTAAAGCAAATCAAATCTACTAAGTTGGAATGTTCTTGACACCGCGCTTCACTTTACTGGTGAGCTCAATAGAGCACCTCTGTTACTTAGATCGCGTCTTCGTAATTGGAAAACGAAACATATTCATCCTTGCCATGGAATTCATTTTCCCCGAACCGGTTCACTTTTCACTTTTGTTTCATGTATTTACTATGGGCGGATGACAAATTTTCGGGTGAATTTTGTTTTCGGGAAAAATAGAAAAAGCAACATAGTCTAAGCGGTAGAAGCTAGGTATATCTTCTATTAGTAACCTATGCATCCTCAGCATGGTGGACTAAGCTATACAAAGAACTGCAAGCACAGAACTTAGTAAATTACACCGAATGATTTGCATTGTCATAACAAGAGCGATGAAGACCTGCCCTGCTGATGCACTCAGCGCCTTGGTTTCAATACATGCCTCCCTTTCCCCTTTAGAATTCCTGACAATTCTAAACACCTCTAATCGGAAAATCGGGAAAAAGACAATTCAAGTGAAGGTCCTAATGAAATTCGCTGCTGCGGGATGCAATAGTTCCACAGCTAGGAATTTATAGGAAATTTGAGCCTAAGAAGAGGCACATATCTGCATTTCGTCGGACAGTCAGGCAGCCCAACTAGCACTGAAGTTCTACAAAATAAATTTGCAGCCAGTACACGACTGCTCAATATCCAAAATGCGCTTAGAATACAAGGAGCCGCTACGGTATTTTATGGTCCGGAACCTATTTTATTTTTTATATTATATAGCAATTTTGAAGAAAATCGGTTCTTCTGATCCTATGAATGTCTGTTATATAATAAAAACAAGTTTAAAACAATTATAGGTTTCCCCCAAAAACGAAAAAAATTGCACAAGAAAGATCTTAAAGGTTAAAAAAAAGGTTCATCAAAATTAAAAATTTTCGAGAAGAAAATACCTAACACAGTCAGCAAAAAAAATTTACAAATCAGCGCGATTTATTAACCACTGGGAACCTGCACTTTATAATAAAAAAATTTAGCAGGCTAGAAAATTGCATACCTAGAAATTTTAATTTTTGGTGAAACTTTTTTATAACATTTCAAATATTTCTTGTGCATTTTTTCGCAATCCTATATTTGGTTTCAACTAGGTTTTGATATGTAACATTCATTTACTGGAAAATGCGACTGAATTTTTTCAAAATCGCTACTTTCTCTTCAATTAGCACGAAAAAAATTATATACGTATGTATATTTTCAATAAAAACTCAAAAACCTGGATCGATGAGTCTCTTCTAAATCTCATCAGCTTTCATTAAAAACAAAATGTGTCAAATCGGTTAAAACATATCAGGTGCATCTTCAGTAGATTCTAATCTCAACATGAATCGCTTTTCTTTTAAATCACCCAAATTTCTTAGCAAATTCGCTCGTAAACCTAGATACTCCCTTCTAAAACCTTTTATATCTTTTTCAACCAAATTTTTTTTAGGTTAGAACATCAATTGCTTCAACAGTAAAACCAAATACGGCCGTAAAATAAATATGGCACAAAATGCGCTTGAAAAATTTCCAAACCACTCACTCTACTGCTCCACCACTCCTAACGCCAAGCGCCAAGCGAATTTGCATGTGTACCTTGCCAGTTGGCCATAAATTAAGAGCGAGCGTGGAAAAGTGTGTTAGCAGCGGCAGGTGGCAGGATGGGCACACATACATACATAAAAGCAAATATATGCAAGCATACGAGTACAAGGTAATACACATATGGAAAATTAGAGCCATCTATCTCACCGGCATAAAAAAATGCAAATGTATGAGTACACGTGCCGATTAGCGTATCCCTGTGTGAGTGGTATGCCTGTCATAGGTAAACTAAGCGCTTACATGGCCGAATTGTTCACTAGGGTGGTTCAAAAAAAGGTAAAGTCGAAATTTTAATGCTCCACCACCTATAATTGATCTATACCGAAAAAAATAGACANATGCCTTTTTTTTTGGATCACCCTAATGTATACACATAGTACATGTGTCGGTGCTTGGGCACTTATGCAAGCACAGAGTTGTATTTTATGCACAATTTTTCATTTTATTTTGTTAGATACTCTCCGCCACTATTTTCTCCACTTTACAACACTTACACGAAGACTACGGTGTGGTTAAGTGAACCTACCGCAAATTTCCATGAACACTACTAAAAAAGTGCCAGCTGCAGAAGAAAGGTAAGGCAATATATGTACATATACATATATACATATACAGACACATGTGTTTATATGTATTAACTAAAGTGCGGTGCCTTATATAAGCACACTTCAGCGCCTCAGTTTTTTAAGTGGAAGTGCATACATATGTGAATTTGTGTGTGTGACTGCTCGTAAGTTGTGGCAAAAAACCTGTCGAAAAATTCCGCAAAAAAATTAACTAAGTTCATGTGGCTGACTGGACTATTTTTTGGTGAAATAGTGGAGCGGAAAAACAATGTTTTTGAAAAAAAAGTGCGAATAGTAAAAAGTAAATGATGAAAAATACGAGCAAAGAGGCATTAAGAATATACAAAAAAAAAAAAAAACAGGTAAGCAGACGGACAAAAATACCAGCTAATAATGGGTCCACATGCAAATGTATAGGATCACTTTTTTGCCTCAAGATTAGCATATTTTTTCATGAAAATTTTCAGTCATTTTTTCTTTGCATGCAATTTTTGCTACTGGCACTTTTCGGGTTCGTTCTCCTTTATGAAATTCTACAATGGAACTTTTATGCCTACGCTAAGCGGTAAAATGTTTTAGGTTTTTTTTTTAATTTTATCTGCTTTTTTTCGCCAAAAAATTTTTTAGAAATTTGCACCAAAAAAAACACAATCCGGCAATTTTAAAGTGGAGTAGGCGGCGTAGAAAATGCAGCCACTGTGAATGAGATAGAGATTAGAGGGAGTTTTTCTCTTTTATTTTTGAAGTAAAAACACTAATGCTTCTTTGTTCACACAATGCGCAAGTGGGGTGCATTCTTTTGTTTTGGCGGTTGAGTGCTTGCTGGATCAACAATTCACAAAATCTTTGGCGAACAAAAGCGCATTAAAATGGTGTGACATGGCAAGGGAGCGCTGCACTTAGTACATAGTTTAGTGCCGGCGGAGTACTTTTTCATAAAAAAGGCTTCAATATTTGGTAAACAAAAGTGAATCACACATAATGAACCCTAAGTGGGAGTCCAATAAACGCGCATGCATTGCTGAAAGTGTGGCTAGCCCGTGGCGTCGAGGCAGCTTCATACAGGCTATAGCTTAGGGCAAGCCTGTGGTTATAGTGATAACCAGCTGATGATAGTCGGGCGGGAGAATAAAGCTCCCAAATAAGCAGGTGACGCTGTTATAAGAGATCAATCCAGGAGGCAAGTTTCCCATTGGTCACTCCTATTTTTCTAATTTTCGTCTGAACCGTTCCTTCGTTCCTCAAAACCTCCAAAACTACGGCGGAACAGCAAGTAACGGAAGATGCATGGCTAGGTACTCCATCCCAGTGCTCAGTATGCGGTATCTAGATACCGCTGAAGTTCAAGTTTCAACTAGATCTGCGTGGGATCAAGATTACTGCGGTGTAATTTCATCATATCCGACACTTATGGAAATTAGAAAGGGCTCAAAGTTTTTCCAAGTCACCTCGGATGAGTCAGATAATGCTCAGAAATCGTCACTCTCGAATGAAAGTGTTATAGGAACTGTTCCAAAAATCTGTCAGACTAGAGCACTTCATTGAGCACAGTTTCGAATGCAGTGCTTCGTATAACAAGCGACCTGCCGAGCTCCTTAGCCTTACCTGGACACAGCGATCCTCTGCCCGGGTAAACGATCGTAGCCTTCGTACGGAAAATTCAAAGGCCGCATCCTCGCGCAATAGTGGACATTAAGGGCTTATACCAGAGCACATCGAGCTACAGTTTTCCACCAAATCTGACGTACCGATCGACGCCTGACCAATTCATCATTCAGGGAAGCTCACAAAAGCGGGAGAGGACAAAACTCACTAATTCTAGACTTCCAGAGCAAATCGTATGGAAGGAAGCCGGTCGCTAAGTGTCAACGAATGGCGAAGAAAACGATTCGGGACTCCAGCCATGGCTGTTATGGCAAAAGGTTGGAAGAATATAGGCGTCAAAGTTGAGAAAATGAAGTTAGCAGTATTTTTAAACACCAATAGAAGTGGTATGGACCCACACTGGCGAGGGAATTCCACTCAGGAGCTCGTCAGTAAGTTGTTGAACCCCGAGTTATCCCATCACGACACAAGACTATAGCTTGCTTATCGATCAAACCATTGGATCCAGCTACTCCAATCATCTTACCCTGGCATACACAAAAGCAGTTAGAGGGTGCTCTATATGGAACAAATAGACATTCCTCATCTTAAAAAAAAAAACGCTAGCGGTTCTGAGTCGAAAGTCTGATCGGATGCTGCAACTGATTGAATATTAATCGTCGGCTCTTAAATGCGATCACTTAGAAGCAAAATACAAAGGTGTGCACCTTTGCAGGCTAAGGGCAAGTGATGCTACTCGGTTTTCGACGTAGGGGTGCAATTCTTAGCAGGTGTAGGAAATTTCTTTTCAAAGCATCATTAGGCTAAAAACGCGAGCTAAATAAATATATTTTTTACTTCCCCTCCCGCTTGTGCGTTAAAAAGCTCAGAGTGAAAAATGTAACTTATCTCTATACCTTACACTTCGCACTGATTTACATACTAAACGGATGGGCAACATTCGGTTGGTCATAGCTTTGATGTATCCTTTAATTAAAATGTTTATATATTTCATTAATCAAATTCAAAAAAATATTTGGTACTCTTGGATCTCAATTAAAGAGGGTTGTTGATAAAAAAAAAGATGATAATGTATACCTTAGCCTCCATAATCCCAATTATTTCAACAAATAGCTCAGCCTAAAAATAGTAACAAGCTCAAAGGCCGCTAAGAATCCGGAGGAGATGAATTAGAGGCAAAGAGTACCCCAAGTGACTAAATCCTAATCTAGCCACATTATCATTAAAGAAAATTAAAGCTTAGCAGAAAACAAGAAAATCGCACCAGAATAAGCTCAAATCAGCACCAACCAAATGCAGTCTAGGGAAGAGGGCCGCTACCGCCAAACAAATAAGCCAAGTACCTGGGCTGGCAGACTACTCTTTCTCTTCGACGTCAGCTGAGTAGGCCACTAGTGCAACAAGGCAGCCCGAAAGCTAGTTAAGTGACGCAGAAGTGGCCGTTGTGCACACATACATGCACATATGAAATATGATTTAAAAGTAGTTACAACATACATATTTATGCAAAAGTCATCAGCAGCAGCAGCACCACCACCAGCAGGTACAAATAGCAAAACCCGAAGCGCAACGAAGCATGCAAAAATGTTTATGTTAATGTATTTTAATTTAAATTTGTTGCCAAACGTATATGAGTTTTCATTTTCTTCAATTTTTTTTATCCTGCCTTGCTAACACAAACAAGCAAGCAGCCGTGCCATGCAAAGGGCAGCGGAAATTTGAAAGGCTGCCTTCCTGCCTGCTGTGGTTAAAAGTGAGCAGTGAACGCTGCAGGGTTATGCATATGTATGTATGCGTGTATACTTCTTGTTGTTGCTATAAACTACATACAAGCATACTTAAAAAGCATTTGTTTATTTGTTTCTCTGTTCGCAGGAGGCAATTTCACGGCTCCTGATTTTCTGCTACTCAGCGCGCACCGACACACTTTTAAACAATTTTGCGAGACAAACACAGGCACACATACACTGAAAAATAACACAAAAAACATGCAGCCACATATCTACAGCGCAGCTCATTTACCAGTTAAGCCGTCAACACCAGCCAACACCAGCATTAGCGCCAGCACCGGCGGACGTGTTTATGTGGCTAATTTTCTAATTTTTGCCCGAAAATGTACGAAATGCCGAAATTAACATTTAGAAATTTTCATTTCACACACAGATTTGTGCGCGCGAGTAGGTGTTTGTACGTCTGTGTCAGTTATAATTTAGGCTTTTTACACTCGCAGATAGAGTCATTTCATTTTCGTTTTGGCTGCTATTTAGTGAATGGAGTGGGAAAGTGAAAATTATGGATGCCCCAACAAACACGCACACACCCACACACACACACATTCATGCAGCCAAAGGCGGTGAAAACCACCAAATAGATTAGCATGAAAGCAAAGTAGATAAAAGCAGCTAAAAGCATTTCACAAAGTACGCCTACCTATTTACCTACATATCTACATTGCTGATAAACTCGATGTGCACCGCTGCGTATACGTAACCTAGTTGCCTTGGCACAAAGTTCGTGAGCTATGCGACATTACCGACGGACGGGTTGTCTAGGTAATGGAAAATCGTTACAGTTGGTGAATTTTCGTCACCGACAATGTCAGGCACAGACAGAGGCACCGGTTCCAGGCGCAGGCAGCGGTACAACGTCAGGTGATTAGTGGCATATGTGTGGTGTAATTGTTTATAATTAAACAAGTTTTTGGAAAAATCATTACATAAATATGTATGTATGTGTAGGTTAAAAGGGGAAAGAAGTGCAATAATAAGTGCTAGAAAGCTGTTAATTATATAGGCAGAAAGGTAATACTTGATTAAGAAATTGCTCTATGCATTTCGAAAAGCGTAATAACGGTAAATGGTGCGAGCATACTTACAAGAAATTTTTAGTTTTGCCTTTAAGAGCTCTGTGCTTCATTGATTTTGTCAAAACTTGCAATCTTTAGTTAAGCGTATATATTTTGTAAATAAAACGAAGAAACCCGTTTCATAACCGATTCACCCGGTTCAACCTAATCAGTCTAAAATTCATCTACAGTAAGTTTTAGTCTATTTTTGCTCTAGATTTGCCTACTTATATGTACTTTATGATAGATTTGCGCTTTATATCACCACTTTTTTTTAATTAGCGAAATTTGTGTATAGCTAACAATATCGTATTACTTGTTAAAAATCATAACAGTTACACCCCTTTTGAACCGATTAAATATATGCAATTAAATTATTTTTCACTTGTATTATTGTACTTAACTGAAGAAGGTTACACCGTGAAATCCCTCCAAGTCTCCCGTTTAACTTGAATTAGAAAATGAATCCGTCTTCACTGCTGGAAATCAGCCCTCCTTTGCCGTTTTAATAAATATATGCCATTGGTTTGCATTCAGTCCTTCGTTCTGGATACGGGTACAACATAGAAACTCGTTTGGCATCCAAACAGTGGCTCTTACCATCCTACAACTGCTACCGTCTTTTATGACGAATTTACAGTTTCATAAAGACTCATTAGAGCACTTCAAAATGCTCTGATCGAGAGTCTCGGAACAGGTGAGCTATCAGTTGTCCTGTTACACTTCCCCGTTGTATTTTCGGATTCAGAAACTGAGGCCAAAGGATGTTGAATACTCACCTTGGCCAAAGCCGTTGCTTGTTCTCCTTCTGACTACATCTCTTCTAGCCTGTTTTGATGGTAGTGAGCCCTCCTCATTCAATGTGTAGTAGGCTCTCCATTGAGTTCTATATTTTTTGTTTTTTGTGGATTTCTTTATGTTAATAATTCCATGTTTTATGCAATTTTACTTAATTTTGTAAAAATTTACATAAACCGTTTCACCCGATTCAAACCGATTTGAACCGGTTAAACTTTTCAACACAAAATTGTTCTTAAAAGTTATTTATGCACTAGTTTCTTTCAAATACTTATTTTTTTTTTGGCTAAGAATTGCTTGTTTTCAAATTTTCTAATCTGGCAACTCAAAAACAAGCATTATTTTACACCACATGATTTTCAAATACAAATTTGAGCACTTAATATGCATAAAAAAATGACTGCCATTACAATATCGCTATTTTTAACAAAATTTGCAAATTACTACACCAATCAGCATTTTAATGCCGCTTTACGCAGAGCCAATATTTGCCTAAGCCAAGTCAAATATAGAATTAGAATTTGCGAATAAATTTAAAAACCAACAACAAGCACTAACAATGCATAAGAGAGCGCGCGCCTAAAAACCCACTTCGTAAGCCAATTTGCATGCCTCATAAAATAAAATTTTACAAAATTCCACCACAAATAAATATAAATAAACAAATACTATGCGATTTTATTGCTATTAAATGGCCACACATTCAGCTTTAATCCGGTGAGAAATATAGCGTAGCGCTGTTGAGTAGTAATTTAGCGTGGCGTGCGTGCGAGCACGAAGGGGGCAGAGGCCAGCTGCTGTGGTCGCTGGTACTAAATATTGTCGCTGATCAGCGTAAAGAGCCTACGGAGAAGGACTCATTTGAGGGAGAGATAATACCATTTATAGCAGAATAAATTAAATAGTGGTTTTTCCTGCGCTAAATAAAATGTTTAATCCGAAAAAAAAACGAATGTATTGGAGCTTTTTTCGCCCACTTTTTGGCGCATTCATTTTGCACTCGTATTTTTTGTTGTGTGGATATTTTTCGCTTTTGCGCATTCATTTAATTTTTATATTTTTCCAGAGTGCACTCATTTTGCATGCTTTTAGCCGCTTTTCATTCAACTCGTTTCTGCCAGTTTTTTTTTTCGTGCTCTTTGTGCACTGCAGCTAAGAACTTCTATCATCGAGCTGCCACATAAATTTTGACCTATTTCCGTTTATTAAATTCCTAAACGGGCAAAAGAACACACAACCTGCCAACGGGCCGACAGACGACCGAACAAACCTGGCAACCAACCAACCAGCCATAGAAAGTGCTGCCGTTGAAGTGTGGATGAGATGGAGGATAGTGGCCAGCAACGCCTGCCTAGCTGGCTGGTTGTCTTAAATAAAATGAAGCGCCCGCTCGAATGAATGGCCCGACAGCGTTCAGCCATAAAAAAGTAAGCGGTAGTTTAAAAATAAAAATGCCGCGACAGTGGTAAAAGAAACAACAACAAATAAATTCATAAATAAAAACATAACTGATGCTGCTGCAAAAAGAGAGTAAGCTGCAAAATTGTGGACAACGAAAAGCGGAATTTGCAGGAGGGGCAAATGGAAAACTGATGAGTTGGTCAGCGAAGGCTAAGCGCAGAAAAAGAAAAAAATTAAGAAAAGGCTTTTAATAAATGAAGCTGCTGTTTCTAAAAAGCTAGCATCGTAATTTTATAGAAAACCTGAAGTGCATTTTGTACGCGGATTGTACATAAATGCGCCGAAAGTAGGCTAGAACTTTTTTTAATTTTCACTTTTTCCTTGAAAAATGCAAATTTTTCAGGCTACTTATTGCAATTGATAGTTTATAGTGGCTGATTTGTTATTTTAGGTGCACAAATATATGAACCGATTCATAACCGTTTCGCCCGCTTCGGCCGTTTCGAACCGGTTCGGAGCGGTTATGAAGTTTAAATAGAAATTTGGCTGATTTCAGTGGAAAATCGGCTCGGCAGTGAATGCAAGTGCACTTTTAACATGCTTGTGAATTGGAAGGATATAACCTGCAGAATTGTGTGACGCCGTTTTCTGAGAGACGCCTCGACGCACGCGAGTGTTTTAGATCTGATTGATTGTCTATTTGATTCTGAAGGATTTTTCATGTAAGATTTTTCTCAATTTTTACTTAAGTAAAGCATAATTTCTCTCGTATAGAATTTCAGCTTTAATATTCACCCAAAAATTTTTCATTCGCCCGTAGCGAATACACGGAAACAAAAAGTGAAAATTGAACCCTTGCAGAGAATATGAAACTCATGATAAGGCTGTATATTTTGTGTGGAAAAGAGTGGAGTATTTTACAACTTTTTGTGAGATTTTTCAAAAACCGCTTCATAGTCCGATTCGGAAGAATTCGAACAAATCTGCGCAAAATATATTTTTTGGCAAATAGTGATGTATTTTCCCACTTTCTTGGTGAAATTTCAATAACCGCTTTATAACCGTTTCAACCGATTTAAGTGAACTGATGCAAATAAAGCCTAACATCACTCTAAGGCATTATATCTGAACACTAAAATATTTCTGAAATTCAAAATCCCTGACTGCTTCGCCCGATTCAAGCCGATTTGAACCGGTTATGTTTGTTTTATAGCTTAATGTTAGTTTTCCTTAAAAAAAAAGGTAAAATATTGTCTTTATGCTCTGCCGCCACTTTTATTACACATTTTAATGCCTAAATACTCTGAAACCCTTTTGCTGAGTAAAAATTGAGCCATAACTTAAGTGAAAAAATATTACTGACCAGTGACATTAAAACATTTTTATTAGCACTCATATTAAAACTAATAAAAGTGACAAAACACAGTAGCATTATACAAATCCATGCTCTCTGCTGCTGTCACACATTTGAACAGTTACTTATTTAGATGTCATTGTGTGTGTGTGCGAAAGAGATTATTGTAATAAATGAATGACACTGCAATGTG
>NW_016173839.1:0-11528 GCF_001687245.7 Rhagoletis zephyria
TGAAAAAAATGGACTTAGCAACTTTGCACTCTAAGCTAGCGATATAATACTTGAATATCAATATTTTTCTACAGGAAAACTTTTCTTCTCTTCAGAGGACTTCAATTATTAACACCCAATTGTTCATTTTACCATTTTCAAATACATTTTTATGGGTCCCACCATTGCATTTTTTGGGGGTTTTAGGGGAGCTATAAAGAATGGTTCAAATTAAAAAGTTGTTTAATTAACAATTAGGTATTATTATTGAAAGTCTCCTGAATCTAAACAAAGTTTTTTTAATTGATATATATGGAAATACATGTATGTAAAATATGTATATGGAAATATGAATAATATATGGAAAACTTTGCGGGCTTCGAGCGACCTCCAAATTGATTCAAAATGATTTCACAATAGAAAAATAACAGGGGTATAATTTTTTCGGTATAGAACAATCCAGAGGGTGAGAGCATGGAAATTTGCACTTTAGTTTTTTTTGAATCACCCTAATGTATATAAGTATTTAAGGGTTTGTATTTGGATGATAGTCGTAGAAAAAAATTATATTTTTTAAATGCTTTTAATTTTAACCTCAGGTTAAGTGGTTTATTTATCTTACGTAATAGCAATTTTCGTAGCTGCTGCGGGCTGTGTTTTGTTTGTTGTAGTTACACATGAGCGAAGGATTAAGAAAACTGTATTTAAGAATTTTCAGTTTTTATCCAAGAAACTAATAAGCCAAGAAGAGATTCACATGCGATTATATCAAAAGTTGAATGAAAGCTCGCTGCCGACCTACTTCATTGTAGATGATTTGTTGAAAGGCCATTTGCACTATTCAACTCTCTCATTCAACAGAAAGTTGAACGAAAAGTTGAACAATGCAAACACTGCTTTAGATGCTGAAAGCTAAGTTAAAATAACATTTGTTTTATATTGTGTTCGATATTATTGCTAGTTTTCCACGTCAGTCAAAATTTTAGATTCCTTGCTTGCTGGAAAATTTAGAGCGCTTCGAGCGACCTCTAAATATTTTTTGATTTCAAAATAAAAAATAGGGGTATACTTTTTTCGATATAGAACAATCATAGGGGGTGACAGCATTACAATTCCGCCTTTACTGTTTTTGGAACACCCTAATGCACATACATATAGTGGTACATAAATTAAAAGAATCACGATATTTTGACCGGTTAAACACTTCTATTTGTTTTTTAATGCCGGATTAGGCGAAAACACCCCCGTCTCAGCAATCGGACCACTTTCTTGTTGCAACCAAGATACGCACCCCCCTCTATGCAGAAAAAATTTGGGCCCAAAAGTGCAAGGAAAGCCTTACGCAGCTGCAGTCACAACAGACGGCCAACGCATTCGCTTCTCGACTCTCAGACCTGCTCTCAGAGAGTGATTTTCAACAAACCGACATATGCGAGCAGTGAAAACACATTTACCGTTCATTAGGTACCGCCGTCCAAGAAGGAGTCGATTTCAGCGAGCTTAAAAGAACAACTAGTACGATGAGGAGTGTCAAGATGCTGCAGATAAAAAAGGTGAATCCCACGCTGCGAGCCATGTGGAACAGTTATAGGGAGCTGGAGAGGGAAGCGGAACGTATTTGATAGAGGCCGAAATACGTGAGTGCAAAGAGCTTGAAATGCTGGCCGACTGGAAAAATTCCGGAAAACTTTACCAGAGAGTTAGGCCACTTACGGAAGGTTTCAAGACCAGGGCGGACTCATGTAAGAACATCAATGGCGTACGTGAACGTATTTAAATTATGGAGGGAACACTTTTCCACCCTACTGAATGGTAGCAGTACTGAAAGAGGTGGAGAAGACGACCCCGAGCTCCCAGTCGATGATGATGGAGTCGATGTTCCACCACCTGACTATGACAAGGTACGAATAGCAATAGCGCGCTTGAAAAACAACAAAGCTGCTGGAGCTGACAGTCTTCCAGCTGAGCGGCAAGGAGTTGATAAGGTGCATGCATCAACTCGTATGCAGAATATGGTCAGATGAACTGACATGGGTGACGACTGCAATTTAAGTGTGACTCCGCCATTCGTGCCAACTACAGCGGCCTTCTAAGAAAGAGGTTATAAGGTTTTTTCGTGCGTATTGTGTGAAAGACTGAAACCCCTTGAAAAGACCAAGTGCAGAGTACGTGGTTTCACTTGGAATTTCCAATTGGTGTCAATTGGCACAGAGGAGAAACGACTGGCGTGATTTGTTGAACTCAGCCAAAATCGCTTAGGCGGTTACAGCTCCAAACAAGAAGAAGAAGAAGAAGAAGGCTTCTGCAAAAGCACTGACGAGCAGACCTCATTTATTGCAAAATGCACTGTATCGTAGCTGTTTATTTTTCATTTGCGAAAATAAGAATTTTCGGGTTGGAAATTTAGCTTTCACTTGTTACTTTGTATTTCATAGTTTACGATAGTAATTATAAAATATTAATATTCATACAATTCAAGCTATTTCATTGTTGTGATGCCAATAGTAATTAGCATACAATGGGTTATAAGATAATCTGAGCTATCGTTTAACAACCAGTAAACAATGAGTAACATTTTAAGCCGCTTATTTGGCGTAGCAGAGAACGACCTTTGCTATATGTATAAAGAGCGAGAGCGCAGGTGATTGTTGAGAGATCAAGTGGGAATCTTCGTTCGAGATAAAGCGGTTGAGACTCTTAAAATGGCGCACAGTTTCGGCTTACTTTTTTGTTTTGCTTTGTTTATTCGTTGGTAGAGCTTTATTTTTGGTTACATGAAGGCAAGAAATTATACTAAAAAATATTAAGAATCTAAAGAATTAACAAAGCGAAATAATTGAAATAAGCATATATACATTCTTTAAGCGATAAGTAAAACAAGCAGCGGTACTTTTTGTACATATATTATTATTTTTTTGCTTCAGTTGCGTATATTCCACTCTGTCTGCTTTTGCTTACTTAAATACATATTTGTGACTGTAAATTTTCAATATGAACAAATGGCCTTTCAATGGTTCGTGAACCTATATGATAACTTTTTGCTTACAAAATATCGTAATACTCATACAATTAAAACTAACAAAATATATACGACCTCGAATAAATATACATAAACGGCATATAACGTACCCATGATTCAATAATACAAGGTTAGATAATTATTGACAGCTGCGGTTTGACACTCCCTTACAAAAGGTTGCATTTACGAAGGACAGAGAAAGGGCAAGAATGCAATCCCTTGTTGCGAAAATGGTAGTAGAAAAGTACGCAAAGTAGGCAATTAGTAGTGAAATTCCTTTTGTAAATTCTAATGTATTTGCAGGAAATCTGGCATTTTAAACGAAATGTTGAACGTAATATTGATATATCTACGTGATTTACTTAATTTATATGCTATTTAGCTGTATAAAAACTGCAAAATGACTCAAAATTAAAATAAGACTACTATGAGATCGATGTAAACATCCAAGGCTTATGTTTTCATCAGTTAAATATGCTTCATATTCATATACAAGTAAACATTGCACAAAAGCTTATACTTTTATTTCACACCAAAGCTACACTGTTTCCATGTAAATTTGCAAAGAAGCAACACGGTGCCACTGCTAAGGGAGCGGTGCGAGAGAGACAACTGTCAGTTTATCGAACCTTGTATTATTGAATCATGTAATGTACCTACATATGTATGTACATTAAAAAAAAAAAAAAAATTATGCTTCATAAGTGAGACCTTAAGTGACACACCTGCACAGCTTTCATCTCAACCAAAGAAACTTCCTCGCGAATCGACTGCGCCGGCGAAATTCGCGAACGATCCATTTCTTTGCGCCTCGATCGCTGCAGCGTTGATAAACCAGAAAGGTCGCTGGTCCGCTGGCAGTCGGCTGATTATGGCCACCAGCTCGCTATCATTTTTTGCATCGATGGGCAGGCGGGTAGGCGCGTCACCACCACCACCACCACCAACGCCAACTGCATTGCTGCCAAGAGCATTCGCATTGGCATTCGCAATTGTATTTATACTAGCATTTGCAGGCTCGCCGCTACCGCTACCAAAACGATTCGCAATCAAATCAGGCACTGGTGTGGCGTTCGGTGTGGCCAATGGCAGATAGTTGGATTCGGGAAACACGATTGGTATGTAACTGGCGGGTGGTTTCTGCGTCGCGCCAAAGGGCAATGCTGGTGGCTCATCTGCTGGCTTTCCAAAGCGATTGCCGATATCTGTGTTGCTGCCGTTGGCATTTACATTGTAGTTCACATTGTATTTGTCCTTCTGGTTAAGGCCAGGCGGTCGGATGCCGGCGAAGGAGGGACGCTGCGCTTGGGCCAGTTGTGACAGCAGCAGCAGCAGTGAGCAGATGGTGAAAGTGCAGAGTTGTTTAATACTGGAATTTTGCATTTCGCTTAGTAATTGGGGTTAATATTTTATTATGGAATTTATATTTTAGTGATGCACTAATTCGTAAATTTTTTGCTTTTAAATTTGTTAGCAATATTTCGCACTGTTTCACTTTCGCTTTGCAGTTCTTCTTCTGGCTTTCAAGCACCTCTTCGCGTTTTCACTTGTTTTGCTCTGATCTCTCTGGTGCAACTGTCGTACTCTGACTTAGCATCCATTGGTTTTATACTCGCTTCATTGTCCATATCTACAGCTGCGCGCAGGCCTGTGTAGTTATCGCCAAATCGCTTGCCTCACTCTTCAGATCAGCGCTTGGTTGAGTCATCGCTGTTGCTCGTCACGACTCTCTCGCGTTCTCGTGTTGTCGACAACAGCATCTCATCATTGACGCACGAAATTCTTAGTTATCTCGTGCATACCATTTCTCTTGCACCTGTCCCGCCAAGCGTGCCGCAACCTTGGCAACGCATATAAGTCGTAAGCTGCTGGCCTTGCTCAGTGTAGAGGCGAATTTCGGCGCTTTGGGCTTACAAGTAACTACATATGTACATTTGTACTGGTTATGTGATGTGTTATTTAAGCGGGTTAAACTTGTTTGAAAATGAAATTGCCTTCAATTGCTTTAACATTGACTTGGTATCAGTAAAGTTGCTCATCTATTCCTCTGGATGTACATATGTATATGCGAATATACGAAAATCCTTACAAACATACTTACGTACATAGTTATGTTTAGTATTAGCCTGAGTTCGCTGATTTATTAATTGCTAGTTTCGTTGCAATTTCATTCATCTCGATGTGTTGCTCTCAAATAAATTATAATGCAAATGATTTTGTTTGACATGTTGACCAGCAGTTATTGAACTGAATGTAAACAAACTGGGCTAACAGCTTGATTAAACGGTGCCATATCTCGGATAAGCTCTCAAATTAGCTAGTCAGTGTGTTGCTAATCCTCGCATCAGATCGGAAGAATACTGATAATTTTTATAATCACAACTTAAGTGACATTTTTGCCACTGCCCGGTTCAACCCAACATAAAATAATAATAATAATTCTAATAGCGGTCGCTTCTTGACAGTGTATTTCTGCCATGAAAAGTAGCTTGTATATTTTCTAAAGTTTGTGCAACCTATGTCATTTCGCACTCTTAATTGTTGATAAGTTATCGATTGTTCACTAGGAGTGCCAGTTACTGTTAGTTTTTAGAAACTACAATATCAGTATTGTACTATACTTACGACGACCATCCGTCCTGGTTTTTGCAAGACCGTGCTGTTAAAACAACTTTTCGTAGAAATGGTATAGAATTCTTGAAACTCAATATTTTTCCATCGGAAAACTATGGTTATCTTCAGGAGACTTTCAGTAATAATACCCAATTGTTTATTTAAACATTTTTTAATACTAACGATTTTTTATTGGTCCCCCCATTGAAGTTTTCGGGGCTTTTGTGGGTTTTCGGTGGACATATAAACTATAGTTGCGACGAAAAAATGGTTAAATAAACAATTGAGTATTATTATTGGGAATCTGCTGCAGAGAAACAGAGTTTTCCGGTAGAAAAATATTGATTTTTCAGAATTCTATACCATTTCTACGGAAAGTTGTTTTTTCCCTATACAAAATACATGGAAAACTTTGGGCGCTTTGAGCGACCTCTAAATATTTCTTGATTTTAAAATAAAAAAAATAGGTTTATATATGGACGCTTGCAGCTTCTGCGTTACCCCTTTCCAGCTTAGGGCTGCTGGCGAACAGTGCGCAAGAAGTGCCACCTCCTAATCCAGGGTATAACGCGACACCGTGCCCATTGCACGGTTTGCAGCCAGGTGGGTAAGCCGGCTGTATTTTAACGGCGCCTTCTCGACACCTGGCCGTCTCGAGGAGTGACGGTGGCTTTACTGCGGAAAGGCGCAATGTCACGGCCTGGCAAGTCAGACATGTGGTCATACGAACAAGATGAAGACAACTAAAGAGGAACAGCAAAAACAAGGAATCAAAAAGCAACAATAAGCAAACAACTCCAGCAACAGAAAAAACAAGGAAAGGTACGTGAAAATATGAAAGAAGATTGTGGGTATGGACCACGAGTGAAAATGCGAAACACAGAAGGAGGTACTACAGCGAGTCTTCGCGCGGGCGGATATGGTTTGCAACTCTGTCCGGTTCGACGACCTCACGCGACTTTATGAAAAGGAGATAGAACGACACCAGGACGGAAGAGCAAAACTGCCAAAGGGAAACCCGGTTCGCTGACCGACTCCAGGGAGTTGGGTCTCAGCGGCTCCGGGGTGAGGCCCTATGTAAAGTATCTTCAGCAAAGCAAAACTCCCGAGATAGCTAAGGA
The DNA here is from genome assembly GCF_001687245.7 of Rhagoletis zephyria. NCBI lineage: Eukaryota > Metazoa > Arthropoda > Insecta > Diptera > Tephritidae > Rhagoletis > Rhagoletis zephyria. The sequence continues at coordinate 6,733 of NW_016173839.1, forward strand.
GCTGGCTCTCGCTAGATCGGCTCCACAATGGTCGAGCAAGAGACACCTTGAGCGCGATGGCGGAACGACCTCACCCGCGGATGAGCGGGCATCAGCAGCAGGCCAGAGTCTGGCCGCCAGACAGGTTGGCTCTCTCGTACAGACTGCAACCGCCGATGGGCAGAAGTGCGGACACATCGGCGGGAGCCGTGAACCAGCGCCCGCTGAGAAGCGGAGGGACGAACAGCACCATGGTACGAGTGGTAGGCACGATAGGGGCACTGGCGAGATCGCACCCGTTTATAAGCGGTAGAGCGAGCATTTAACACCGAATTCTCCGGCCCAAAGAAGCAGCGGGAGTATACACCCGCTCCGACATCGGGACCCGGGTGTAGGCATCGCGAGCCAGAAGCTTCGCGGGGTGGAAAAGGGCAGACGCCTACCTACTCTAATCCGGTAAGGAGCATCTGGGTTGCGCTGCTGCCCAGAGACTACTCTACGGAGGTGCTGAGTTCGGATGAGCTGTCTACCCTACAGGACGCCATAATGGACAAGGTGTTAAAAGGGTGGACACATCCGCTTGCTTTCTGCGGGGTGTACTTACATCCAGGAAAGCTGTGAAACGGGGAGATGATACCCATGCACAATATAACCATTTTCCTGCCGAGAAGTGCTACAAATTTTCAAGGGCGCAAAACGGGGATCTCAATACCCCAGCGTGGCGCGTCATCTCGAGCATCATAGAGAACACTGCCCTGCGCCTGAAGGTGGGCATCGATGAGGACTCATTCAGTAATGTCCGAAGGGCGAGATACAAGCTGAACTACAGGTTCGGTTTTGCTACCATGTGGCCCTGGCGTTTGAAGGCTGCTGAAGAGAAGGAAGGAGGCGAGGTAGTTATGCAGGTGGATGAAAATCCGCCTAGTCAAGCAGCCTCATAGGCAGCCACATCAACCACATCAGATGAGCCAGCCCAACTTTCCGACGAATGAGGCACCAATGAGCGAGATACAGCAGCTCTTATACAGAAGCAAGTCCCCTCTACGCAGGAGCTGCTCGCGGGTATGGACCAGCGAAGGCTTGAGTTCGACAGGAGAAGCGATAGCGACCTAAGGCTCTTGGACCTGGATGAGCAATTATGAGGCACCAACCACCCTTGACAGTAGCCCACATCAACCTGCACCACGCCGTTGCCGCCTCGCTGGAGAGGGCAACCGCCTTGATACTAGCACACTTCTCAAAGAACTCTAATATGATGGCGGAGCTGGAGGTCCAGCCCAGCGATGTTACAGCAGGTCACTGAGAGTGTAATACCGCATCTTGTGAACATAAGCTGTCTTGCGGAAGCGTATGTCCCACAGCTTAACCTCTTTTGCACAAAAAGCAATGGAGAAGATAATAGACAACCGCATTAGATCTACCATTCTGAGGAATACACCCCTGCACACTAGAGAGGACGAACGTGCAGCCAGCGATCTGCAATTGGGTGGATGCGCTCCTGCGTACATGGATTTCTGAAACCAGACAGCGTGGTACAACTTCAGACAACAAAGGGCTGCCCACAGGGAGGGGTATTATCACCCCTTCTGTGGAAATTAGTGGTGGATGAACCTCCCTCAACTTCTCTCCGACAAGGCTACGTGGATGATATAGTGATAATTACCAGGAGGAAGTTTGTGAGCACCCTCTGTGACATTACTCAAANCCATTCTGAGGAATACACCCCTGCACACTAGAGAGGACGAACGTGCAGCCAGCGATCTGCAATTGGGTGGATGCGCTCCTGCGTACATGGATTTCTGAAACCAGACAGCGTGGTACAACTTCAGACAACAAAGGGCTGCCCACAGGGAGGGGTATTATCACCCCTTCTGTGGAAATTAGTGGTGGATGAACCTCCCTCAACTTCTCTCCGACAAGGCTACGTGGATGATATAGTGATAATTACCAGGAGAGGCTTACGATTGACGAATTGATGGTGCGACAAGTTAGGTCTATCATGAATCCTGCCAAAACCACCATGATTGCTTTTACTAGCAAAAGAGCCCTTCCGGCCATGAGGGACATAACCTTGGAGGGGGTCGTGGTCAGCGTCGCCAGCGAAGTGAAGTATCTGGGACTAATCCTAGACACCAAACTTCAATGGAAGAAGCATGTGGACGCGATCACCTCCAAGGTCACGAAAGCTTGAATGGTGTGGAGGCGTCTGGCTGGAAAATCCTGGGATTGTAGGCAGAAATACGCTCGAAGTTTACTGATGCCTGCCGAGGGGTGTCCGCCGGTTAGAACAAATATTTTTTATAATACTCAAATCCTGGTCCTACGATAGTACACACTACTAACCTCGGTTGCAGCAACCGCCTTTGGCCAATATGGCTTTGAAAAATGTTTTCTATACCAGAATGTTCGAAATTTTACAATTTTCTTGTATATTTTCAGAATATTTATTGAATGTGAATGCCCGGTGCAATTGGGAAATTCGAAGTCGAGTATTGAGATTTAAAGCCAATCAAATACTCTGAAACCATAAAAGCGGAAGTAAATAGAGAATCCCTATCTTGTTTTACCAGTGACTAAACCTATCATCTCTTATCTTTTTGTTTTTAAATTTCTGACGAAGACTATGGCGGCTTGCCGATTAACAAAGTCTTCTGGAAAATCTTCTTCTCGCGTGTCGGAATTCCCAAGATTTCCGTTGCTTATACACACTTACATACATACATAAATGCATATATCCACACCAAAGACGATCTCACTTGGTCAGACCCAGTGTCTGCTAATAACTAAACAACAAAAATCTACCTAAAATACAAAGTCCAGTCTCTAGCAGTCGTCATAAGCAAAAGAGATATTAAGATGCGAAACCCGAAAATATTTCACTCACTCGCTCAGAAACCGGTGGAGTAGGTTACTCACCTCACAAGTTTGATCACTCCAATGCGTACAAAGTGTCACCACACTTCTGACCAGTGATTCCGAAAGTGGTCCAGATGGACCCCCAGGGGTCCACGGGACACTTGACGCGGGCCTACGTTGGCGTAAAAATATATGGGGGTCCACGAAAATTTATCTGGTTTAGATAGTAAAGAACCAAAATGGTTGCTTGATAGCCTCTTGATTTAACTTTAATTTTTTTGAGTGGAACCGGATGTTGGTATAACACTGAGTGGGTACAGGATAATACGCCACCATTACCTTTGTTGAAGAGACTCTATAATGTTGAGTTCCTTGAGACTGAAGGCTGGTTTAATTGCTTCAATGAGACCATACCCACACATTGTCTAATCTTCACTGATGGCTCCAAAACTGACTCTGGGTCATAATCTGGGGTATTTTTCGAAATTAATGGGGATAAGCTTCCCTTTTCTGTTGTTGTTCCAGGCTGCGGTAATTGCAATCCTCAAAGCCATGGAATACGTGGTCGAACGTAGGTGGAGGGAAATGAGTTTACGTGACTGCAGTGACAACAAAGCTGCACTTAAGACATTGGCCAGCCCTCTAACTACTTCCAAACTAGTTCAACAATGCAAGTATCGACTAAATTATGGTGGTAAACATAACGAGCTTGCTTTACTCTAGGTGTCAGGTAACTCAGGAGTACCTGGTAATGAGACATCTCACCATTTGGCCAGAGAGTAAATTTTATAAAAAATACGACAAAAGAAAGTTTGGGAACCTCTGCTTTTGACCATGAAATGAACTGGCACAAATGCATCATCGTTTCACTAAATATATTACTAAAACAAACATAATAGCAATTGCTATCGATATCAAAACAGAGATGACACAACATTAATATCGAAACAGATTCGCCGTATTTACAATTCTCTCTCTATGAGCTTTGCTTGCCGGCAATATCATAACAAAAATAATAACAGCAACATGAAAAACGACACAGAACAACCTCAGCATACGACTCATTTCACTGCTATTTACAACAAAAAGCACAACACTGAGCAAGTTATTGGGTATTTCTCAAAACCACCGCGTAAAAACCCAAACAACAACAAAATGCAACAGTGGCAATGCCGATGAATTTGTAATGATACAAAAATAAAGACCAAAACAATCAACAATAAAGCTGCCAAATGTAAAGGGTATTGCTTTTGGGTGAATGGGAAAAAGTTTAGAAGTGTAAGGCACAAAAGGCTGTGGGCTTGTATGACAATTCATTTATCATTTTTGAGAAATGTAAGATTATGGATATACATACATACATATGTAAGAAAAAAAGTATTTCTTGAAAAAGTTTCTAAAATTTCGGTAGGTTGCAGTCAATTTTCTTCTCCATTCGCACTTTGCACTGCATTTCCAAATTTTTTTCATAAAAGTATTTCTTGGTAAAGAATTATTGCAAGCATCAATAAAATAACACAATCGGCAATAACGCTTTGCTTTATTTCACATTTAAATGGGAAATAATACTAAAATTATTAAATAAATTTTGCCATACTTCCCATTCGTTATTTATACTATTTGTAAAAACAAAAAAACAGTTTACTGACAGAAGGAAAAAGAACTTTGTTCTTTCCAAAAATACAATTAACCCTTCGATTTGTGAGAAGGTCCCTAGGGACCTTTTCGTATTTCATGTGCCTATATCTTTTTGTTCAATGCATTTTTGAAAAGAATTTATACATGTATTCCAAGAATAAATTAAGCTGAATCGTTTAAAATAAGTTTCGAAGGGATACGGGATCACGTTCGAGTGTTATTGAGATTTCAACATATATAGTACGGGGATTAGTGACAAGGTCCCTAGGGACCTTGTACAATTTTAGAAGAAATAACAAGTTACTTGTCTTCATGTTTTGATG
>NW_016173840.1:0-11528 GCF_001687245.7 Rhagoletis zephyria
CATCCTTAAAAGACCTTCAAGTTAACTATACTTTCGAGCTAATATGTACTCAGTCTTATACTAAGTGCATTTCCTATATTTTTGGCAGCATCGCGTTGCCTTTGCGACATTATTACTTTAGCATCATGTTACAGCATGATTACTGCGAAATTTCAGTAGTTACCGGAACTGCATGGATGTGTGTACATAAATATTTTCAAGCTTAGTGCACTTGAAGACACTGAAATTCGAGCCGGAGCACACATGCACGAACAAGCAACCTTACTAATAAAGCAGCACCTAACTGCTGCTGCTGGCGCTTACCACACGGAAGGCAAGGCAAAATTTCAATTTAACCGCACCAGCTGTGCCACTAAGCAATATGCAATATGCAGCATGCAACAACGCATTAACGCTAATCGCAACAGCAACATAAATGGCAAGCGAGTGGGGTAGAGCGAGAGTAAGAATTATGTACGGACTACATATGTGAGTGAAAGGCAAAGGCAGTGAGTTGCATGCAACCGGTAATATGTGTAACTAAGCATGCTTATGGTGCAGCACAAGTACAACATCACAACAACAACAACAACATCGCTCACATTTAGTACACCAAACATAAACAGCTACGAGTACCATAAACTTTATGTCCAACAAATCACTGGTACATTTGGGTGCGGTCGGGGACAGCGCTGTGGTGATGAAACCTTATCGCTCGCTGCTAAGCGTTTATGTAGCTCGTAAGATAATAATAACAAATACTACGATGAGCAGCGAGCAACAATTTCAAGCAGCATTTTCTAAGCAACATGCAGACAATAAGAACAATAACAATATGCGAATAGTTATGTATCTTGCCACATGCCACTTGCATAGCAGCAAAAAACAAGCTCTCACAAGTGAACTAAACGAAGTACAACAATTGTGCATTGTTGATTATTTCCATTGTTACTATTGTTGTTGTTGTTGTTGTTATGAATTTATTCTCTTCAAATAGTAGATTACATTTATTGTCGCACTGCTGCTTCTGCTGCTGCTCCTTCCGTGTACTATGCTTGTTTACTTTTCATTCAATTCACGCAATTTTCTTTATTATTTATGCTTTCTTCGTTCGTTGGTTATATTTACTCAGCCTTTCTTATCGCTCTATTGTTAGTATTAGCCGGATTGAATTCAAGCTGCTGTCGAGGTTCAGGAAATAATACTTTTGTGTTGCATTAATCATCTGAAATAAATATTTTTAATTTTTTTGTTTGATATGTCAGCACTACTCCTGTACGGCTGTTTATGGCAAGGACATGAATATAGTCCTTAAAAGCAACAGGTTAATGTATAAAAAGTTTGGAAAAAATAAAAAAATAAAACTAGAAAAAAGAAAGTTAGAAGAAAAAAATGTTACGGAATTGAAAGGAGACAGACAGTAAAATTAATAGGTAATTTTTACGAAAGAAACAAAACCAATTTCAATTCTCATATAAAAATTTAAGATTATCGTTAATTTTTTCATGAATTGTAGAATCGGTTTTTTTCAAGAATTGTAGGAATCGGTTAACGTGATCCAAAGTTAAGCAGTAACATACACAAAAAAATAAAAATAAAATAAAAATAAAAATAAAAATATTCCGGCGAATTAATAACCTTTCTCCTTTTTGTGAAGTCCGTTAAAAATAATATGAAATACTTTATAGGGCAAACAATTTGAAGAAAACCTTTAAATTACTAGAAGAATAAAAAGATTTAAAAATGGTCGGAAACACATTTTTTTGGAATACGTATGTATAAAAAGAAAAAGATATGGATTAATTTCAACAAAAAAATTCCTAAGAAAATTAGAAAAAGAAAAAATAGCCAGAATTAATACAAGTTTTTACAAAAGAATACCGAAAAAAATTAAGAAACTGAAGTTTTTTAGAGAGAAAAGAGTGTAAAATTGGGTACAAAAGCATTGGAAATTTAAAGCGGAGTTAAATCATTAAAATTAAAAATAAATTTCTAAGAAATTATCCAATAATATTTTGTAAATAAATAAAAGAATATAATCTGGCATGTTCTGCAATTTACTTCCGAGTGAGTTTCAATCCCTTTCAATATGAATTCAAAGTGACTTTGGTTGGAATTCACCCGGAAGTGAATATTTTTTAGAAGTAAAAGAAAAACGAAAAGGGCATCTGGAAACAGTTATTTTTTTTTAAACTGCGCTTTTAAGCTTTCTATACATTTTGCATGGGCGCGTGCGGAGTAAAAGCTCTCTCTGCCCATCGCTGCTCTATGTCAATGGCAAGCGACCAGAGGGAGCTTTTACTATATTCATGCATACATGGTGGGCATCATCTTACCCACGGGCAAAGCTCTTTCAAGCTTTCTGTACTAAATGTACGAAAACCTTGAAAGAGCTTGCCCGCGTACAAACCTATAACTATGCTCGCATCTATACACAATGTATAGAAGGTATAAAAAAGCTCTGAAACGGGAAAATAGAGATGGCTATCACCAGCCATCACACAGACATACATATATAGGTAGTTATATGCACAATTTATAGAACTCTTAGCAAAGCTCTGCCCGCGGACTACATTGCAGTCGTCAAGAGCCCCATTTTCGCCAGTCATGACCAAAATATGTATATAGCGCAGGAGAATATTTTTAAAGTTTTCTATAGATGCGCATAGAATAAAAGCTATCTCTGAGCATGCTCGTCTTCGATCTGATTTACAACAATCCAATGAGATTTCTCTGTTTCGTGATCGAGAAAAATTAGATGAATGAAAGTTTTGGTCATGATTTATACTTAATCTTAAAAGGGCGCTTTTTCACCTTAAGCCGAAGTTGATGGATTTCCTCTGCCGGTGCTCAGCATTCTAGCATTCGTTCCCATGAAGGTGGTTTATACAAAAATATAAGTACATGTATAGTATATACATTTAAATCAGCGATGGGCAGATAGAGCTTTTACTCTGCACGCGCCTATACAAAATGTAAAGACAGCTTAAAAGAGCTTTAGCCGCGGGCAAGGCAGTGCCCATAACCGATTTAAATGAAAAATCAAATATTGTACAGGAAATAGGTTTTTTTTTAATTCCTTTGAAACTTTAATTCGTGGTCGGTAGTCCTTGTAAAAGAAAATTGGCTGGCAATATTTCACCAAACCATAAAAAAATCAGGTATTAACCTCAAACTTATTTTCAGATATTTTATTTACCAAAAACTAAGTGGCGATTTTGGCTCAACTAGCCATGAAAAATATGAAACGAGCAATTTAATATTTAACATTTATTATTGTAGCATAATTTTTTAAGCTTTGATATGCAAAAAATATTTTTTTTTTCATATTTCCAATGCTTACCATTCTACACATCATTTTTTTTGCTAACCATAAAATCGCATCAATAAACAATAGTTGACCACAAAATGCTTGTCGAATTGACCTGAAATTGGCTTAAGTGCTTAATTGTTCAGGCGCGTTAAACCGCATGAGAGAAGCTAATATGAATAAAAGAGGAGGAAAGAAAGAAGCTTTGGGATGGGAGTACTAATAGCGATATATGTATATATGTATGTATGTATGAGCGGTGGCACTGAATGCAAGTCCGGGATTTAGCGAGAAATTAGAATTAAAATTGAGCTAAGAGGTGAACAGTAAAAGCACTACAAATGAAAAAAGTATAAAAAGTACAGTATGCTAGAGCAGGGTGTAGTGAGGAAGAGTTAGGCAGTAAAGTGGCGAGACAGTATGGCAAGCGCAAAATTGACATTGTCAACCGATATCGCTCTAATTGAGCTGCATAGTTCGAAACATAAAGCTGTACATATGTATGTATGCATTTACATGTGCACAAATGCATGTGTATATTACTCATACATGCTCATTGAATATCGATTTGCAAACGCTTGCAAAAAAAAAGAGTTTTTGTTGCGTATTTTCATATGACTGCGAGTCTGTAAGTAGAAAACAAACACATTCAAATATTTGCCAGCGGATATGGTGTCTATTGCTCATATGAAAACAAAACCGCTACATTTTACATGCGCTCACTTCTATATTATAACTACCCTGCGCGAAAAAAACCCGAAGTAGTGAACCAAATTCGTTACTAGTTCTTTGTCGCCAAAAAATGAAGTAGTCCGTTAGCAATTAGATTCTCACCACTATAAAAGCAGCGAAATTTGGTACTTTACTTTTTATTTTCATTTTCAAAACATATTAATGTACACATACATTAGGGTGCATCACTCCTCATACAAAAAAGTCAGTACCATTTTTCCAACGGAATTAGCAATTTGTTATATGTTAAGACTTTCGCCAAAAATATTTCGGAAATATATTAAGATTTACGTGAGCTGTACCGATTTGAAAATAACACAAAAAATCTCATTATTTTAATGCCGTTGATAAAACAACTTTAAACATTTCTATGCAAACCTTTTCAGCTTAAACTCGTAAATATATGACCTGAGGTGGGTTTTTGGAAAATATATTCTTATTTTATTTATAAAAAAATAGATTTTTGGAGGTATCTTCAAATGGTTCCAGCTCACGTAATTTTTTTTTTCTGAAATATTTTGGTGGAAATCTTTAAGTATAATATACATATTATATAACTCCGGTGAAAAAATCGCGACTTTTTTTTTGGTGAGGCGCCCTCATGTACATACGATAGTGGAAAAATAAATAGGGACCCGACATTTTAGCAAGTTTTGTTTTCTGTTTTTTTTTTTTTAATTTTTTTATTTAATATTTATTATCCAACAAAAACCATATAAATTCATATTTCAAATTTTGTGCAAAAATTTTAAAAATTCTGCAAAGATGCATCTAGATTTGAGTATGCAGTTTTATAGCCCATTTGATCTAGTAACTATAACAAAATGTAAGTTTGAGGTTGCTAAGAAGACGCGTTGATTTTCGGCAATCTTGGAACCAAAATAAATTAAAATACCCAATTAGTGCTTAGCAGCATATGGCACAATTTTAAATTCGCCAGTTACTAACGTGCAAAAGAGTGTTATCGCCCACTAGACGTAGTTATAAATTCTCTAGAATCGAACCAGCTCGTGCGTTTCTCTACAGGGTACGCATTGACATTCGCTTTGTTTAATGTTCGCATATTGGAATGGTGTTGTCTAGCGGTTTGCGGCGCATCGATGAATGGTTTTTATTGGCGTCAGTGTGGCGACGAAAATTTTATCGAAACACACCAAGCAGATAATAAGGTGACAAGGGTGTGCGTATGTGTAATGAATTCCTACATATACGTACATATGAACGTAGCATAAACTTGTGGTCGGCTGATTGGGTCAAGTGACATTTTCACTAGTTTTAGCTATTTTTTTTTTTTGTTTATTTAATGTTTATATTTTTCTTTAATAAAAGTTTAGCACTATAACTAACCAGCGCCACAAGCGCCACATAAAGCCATATTTCAAACTTCGTACAAAAATTATGAAAATTCAACAAACTTTAACAATTGCACCCACAAATTTTAAAATTTTTATTTGGAATTTGTAGACAAATTTTATATATGAAGTATGCTCGACAATTTCGTTTGTATGGGAGTAAATACCTAGCACCATCAGCAAAGAAAATTCTTAAAAATCAACGAGATTTTCTAACGTTTTGAAATTATCACTTTAACTTACTAAAATTTAATGAGCTACAAAACTGCATACTCAAAATTTTTCTAAAAATTCTATAAAAAAGTTAAAGCTTTGGGTGCAATTGTAAAAGTTTGTTGAATTTTCATAATTTTTGTACGAAGTTTGAAATGTAGATTTAAAAAAATACAAAGGAAAAATAGCCATAGCTAGTCAAAATGTCACTTGACTTAATCAGCTGACCACAAGGGTATGTTTTTCTGCTAATACAAGATGTGTTTGCATTTTGAAATGCGACATTGCTGCCATGAAAATTTTAATTCACAAGAAAAAAAATTATTGCCATATATACCGATATCGATAAATATTATACAAGCATGAAAACACCCATGATGATGTTTAAAAAAAATTTTCGTGAAGGCACGAATTTCATTTTCTATTAGATATTTAAAAATATCTATACCATACCAATATCTTGGCCATAGCAAACATAGCGTGGAAAAGCCTGGTCCACCTACCGAGAAACAGTCCAGGTTATAAAATATCTGTACGCAAAACTTCATTTTCAAACAGCTTATAACTTCTTCAAAAATAGTTTCTGAATTGAAGTCTCTTAAACATTTTTTTTTCGTTCTGGAGATGAGGGGAAAATGAGGAGGAAATGATTCTTCACGAAAGTGATATTATCGGTCTAATGAGATAGAATTTAGAATAGCATGACTAATTTTTTTTTAACTTTACTGTAGGTCCCATATCTGACCTCGACTAGTTCGGAGAAACTGCTTTAAAATACCCGAGCACACTTGGGTACAAGGGTATAACAACTTTGTACTCATAACGGCTCTTTCTAAGAGCGATAGATTGGGACATACATGTATATGTATGCTCAGAATGAAAAGAGAAGTCAACTAAGCCATGTCTATCTGTCCGTTCGTCGATCCTGCACACGATAACTTCAGCAAAAATTGAGCTATGTTAACGAAATTTGTTAAGTAGGTTGCCCTTTGTCCAAGGTAGGTTGGTAATGGGCAAAATCGGCCAACAACAACGCACAGTGGTTCGGACAGTAGATATAGCTGGACGAAAGTCAAAATTTTATTTGTTTTTAAAATACTTAATAGAGCGGTAATGAGATGGCAGATGAGACTGCCAACCATGCCACCAGTCTAACTCTCGAAAAGACAAACTACATTTGTAGACCACTTCAACACTTGTACCCGGAAATAGACGATAATATGATCAGGCAGTTCAGGGCTAGTTGAAATGAGTTAACCAATTGCAAAATTGCAAAATTTAAGCGCGAAAACGGCGGAAGCAACTTGTCAAAGGAAGACTGCAGAGACTGCCGCCCAGATTAACCTATCCTAACCTAACCTTAGACAGGTCCTTTTGCGTTTGGTCGGGAGTGCCCTTGCTATCGTTGTACACCTATGACTGTTGATGGATTTTTCTCCGAGGCGTCATCATCCGTAGGTATGCCATACAGGTATAGAACGATATTTGTATGCCAGTAGGGCATAGGTCTGTTGAAATATTGTTAGCTAGTTTTCGCTAGCTGATTCGATCTTGGCACGAGTGCTCTGAAATAAAAACAGGATAGGAAACCCATTTGATTTGGAGACAATTGTTCGTTATACATATATACAAAAAATATGTTATGTGTTGCTTAGAGTAGATATCGTTAAGAAAATACTCTAATAATCGCGCCTCCTCTGCAGAAAAACTCTTACCTTTTCAGTCTCATGAACTATTTTGGATGTATACCTCTAGTATTTACGAAGCAGTTTCTTAATTTTCTTCCCCAAGAAATTTTTGTTTTTACATCCTTTCATTACCTTTCAATATAATTTGGAGTTTATCTGCCGTAAAAAGTGTATTAACTCTTAGGAGCTTTGATTAAAATAGCTGCATATTTATATCAACTCCTCCTTCTGCCAAAACTTCATAAATTCATCAGTGATTCTGTTTTTCTTTGTTGACTTCGATGTCATAAAACTGGTTACCAAAAAACCAATAAATATTCATACATACATATACAAGTACATATTTATGCCTGTCTAACCGCAAAACAAGAAATAGATAAAACGACGGTAAACCACGAAAGCGGGTCATCGACGCTGCATGCGAATATGTACGTACATATGTACATATATGGGGCGTTCCATACCAAAATGGACGGGGTTCACACTTCGTGTATTTGATTTGTTTCAAATTTTTAAGATTGGTGGATAAACAAAAATAATAAATAAATATGAAATTTGAGCTTGATTAATACATTTTTAAAAACTTTACAGCACAAATCGATTTAATACTTTTCCAAATATCTCGAAAACGGAACGAGGAAAAAATTTGAAAAAAAAAAATCACACATACACACGTAAAAACTCTCTATGAAAAGAAATATGTTTTTAATTTTTTTTCTTCCAAAACTTTCTACATACAAATTTTTTGTAAAAAAAAAATTGTTTTTGAAAATATGCCATCTCAAGAAAAAAAGAATCATAATGGTAGTTCTGAGTATTGCGCAATATTTGAGTATAGCATTATGGCGTGCAGTCTACAATAATTTGAGTTATGAATTTTGTTTTACACCAAAGTTGAGTAAAGTGAGTACATTACGAATTTACAAATTTTTTTTAAATATTTTTTAGATTTTTTTTTGGGTATGCAGTTTTGTAGCAAATTAAATTTTAATGGAGTGCAAGTTTTAAGCGTTTCGCAAGTTTTAAGTTTCAAAAAAATTTTTAAAATTTGTAAATTCTTAAATTCGTAATATACTCATTTTACTCAACGTCGGTGTAACAAAAAATTCATAACTCCAATTATTGAAGAGTGCACTCCATAATACTATACTTATATATTGCGCAATACTCAGAGCTACCATTTTGATTATTTCAACATTTTTTTGAGATGGCATATTTTCAAAAACTAATTTTTTTATCAAAAAAATTGTATGTGAAAAATTTTTCAAGGAAAAAATATTTTAAAAATATTTATTTTCAGATAGAATTTTTATGTGCGATTTTTTTTCTTCGTCCCGTTCTCGAGATATTAAATCGATTTGTTTTTGTTTTTGTGCTGTAAGTTTTTTAAAAATGTACATATTAATCAAGCTCAAATTTCATATTTATTTATTATTTATCTTTAGCCATCAACCCCAAAAATTTGAAACAAATCAAACACATGAATTGTGAACCCCGTCCATTTTGGTATGGAACGCCCAAACACATCAATTTCCCGAGTTTCTGAGGGTATGCGAGGGAAAAGTAATCAATGTGTATAATTATTGACTGAGCGCCCGGCAGACATACATACGCAAAAACATTTGAATAGACTTTGGCCTTCACGTATCGCATTCATAATAAAGCTGTTGGGAAAAAGCGCAAGCAGTGGTGTACTTATAGATAGAAGAATATGTATGTATGTATGTATATAAAAGCAACCAAGCCAAGTAAATACAACTGCGAGAATTCTGTCAATAGAGCGGGGAAATGTTATTTGATAGCAGATACTTATTAATGACAAATCGACCCGTATGCAGAAAGTTAGTGGCGTCAGCAATGCGCACCGCTTTTACTAACACACGTAGAGAGCAAAAATGAAAACTAAAGGTTTGGAATTTGGTATCGAAAAGGCAATGTGGCGCTCCCTAGGGAAATTTTAATGAAATGCGCAGGCAAATGTTTGAAATGCGAAAATGACTGCTGAATGGAAATTTTTCATGCCAAACTGGCTTTTATTAGCTAATTGACCCACTGGATTTCTTTATAAGCGTGGAAATTATGTAAAATTTATACAGACTAAAGTGTTCGAAATACTAAACGTACATACAATCGTACGCAGCACAAGTCGTCATGCATGTCAAGTCGCAAGCGCAATTACTAAGTGTGTGGCGTTTTTGTTATTACTCAGGAAATATGTTGCTTTTCCGCAACACTTGACCATTGGCCACTGACTACAGACCGCCAACCGCCAACCGCCGACCACTTGATTATTCCGCCCCGTTTACAATTTCCTCTATGTACTGACATATTTGAAAGTGTTGCATTGCAATGCGTGTGGTGCACTGGTATGATTTGGTATGCAGGCAAGCATGTACATGTATATGTGTGGGCTTTACAGAAACATACACACCTTTAAAAACTTTGAGCAATAACAATCAGATTTAATGTATATAGCCTGCCACCAGCTATTTTCCTCAACCTTTTCACGCTTACTTTGCAGCACTCATCAGGCTGAAGGAGGTGATGGTGTAGTTTCACGTAGCGGTGCAATGATATAAAAATGCAATCAATTTACATTGAATTGATGAATTCGTTGTACTTAAAAAGCTCATAATGCCCGTGGAAGCCTTCCAAAGTAGATTCATTTTTTCGATCGAAAATGGTATGGAAATTTTCGATTATGTTGCTTAAATTACAAAATACGACAAAAAAAAATAATAATTTAGAACAATTTCAGAAAAAGTTTGGTACATGGTTTGTACATACATACATACATATTTGGTACACATAGCAAAAACTAAAAATATTTCAATCGCCAAAATTTTTAAAAATCATCAGAATGAATTTGGTTAATTTCTACTATGTTTTAGTACATCCTTAGTACAAGATTTGTTGCGCTTCATTTCAAATTTAGTACACGAGTCGGAATTTCTGTCAATTGTAAACAAAAATCGTCGGTAATAAATTTTTAGTAAGCGCAATGAAATAAAAATACATAATCTTGATTAGGTAAAACTCCTTCTATGCTTTAGTACACTTTTCATACACTTTCAAATCGATGACATATTAAGGATGAATTGACTACACAAATAAAACCCGTTACTTGAAGCATGCTTAAGTATTTTATACAACTTTTTAGTACATATTTAGTACTCCTAAGGTTTAGGATTAGTAAGCGCAGATTCAACACACATTAAGTATACCATTGCAATAATCCTAGCCTGCGAATTAAAGGCACAGACACTTGAAAACGTTTAGTACATATTTAGTACACCTTGATTAAGTAATTAAAAAGCCATAAAATATACTAAATTAAACGCTAAAAACATTTGACTATCAAAAATTTAGAAAAAAATTTAAGTACAGACAGTTTAGAAACTAAAACCTAATTTGTGCTAAAATTAAACTTTTTTTCAATGTTTTTCAAAGTATTTTAAATTAAAATTTTGTAAACGTAAACTTTAGCAAACCTATAAGTTTTTGGGGGTTTAAAACAATTCGTTTAAGAGATTTTCGTATACAATTTTTTCTATTCAAATGAATTTGTTTTGATCAAGTTTATTACAACCAATAACGAAACATTAATTTAATAAACATTAATAGTTTTCCTACTTGCTCTGTTCTAAGTTCTGTTATGATTCGACTAGGAGCAGCAGGCTTTCCTGAAAGTGCTGGTATAACATTATTAGTTCGTTCTTGAAAAATGAAACAACAACTTTTAGTACTAAAATACATTAAGTTTAAAAATGTTTAAGGTTAAAATTAAAGTAATTATAAGTGTTCTTACACAGGAATAACAGAATAAAAATCTAGCACTAAAAAGTTATTAAAACTATTAATTTTTAAGGGCTGAATGGTTATAAAAAGAACTATTTATAATTATGTAGTACCAAGAAGTTCTAAAAAGTACTTAACTTTAGTAGTATTGAAAAGTTTTAGAAGTAGGAAACTTTGGTAAAAAGTCTCAAAAGGGATGTAATAAATTTAATAATACTGGAAATATATAAAAATCCTTTAGTTTTATAAGAAAAAAGCCTTTATTAGTACTAAAAAATTCTAAAAATATAGTAAGTTTTGGTTAATGTAAGGCGTTTTAAACGGTTTGTGCCAAACCTAATTAGTACTAAAAATTATAAAAGTATTAAAATTTGGTAAAAAATTTTTACTCCGTCCTTAAAAATGCATAGTATTTTTATACCTTTCATGAGCATGAAATGGTATTATAACTTTGGT
>NW_016173842.1:0-11527 GCF_001687245.7 Rhagoletis zephyria
TTAGTGAATAGTAATATAATGACTGAAGTAAAGAATGACTAATTTAGTGGTTAAATGTATGAGTGAATGGGTATGTGAGTGAGTGAGTTCTTAAATGAGTGAGTAACTGAGTAGATTTGTGAGTGAATGAATGAGTAATTTAGTAAGTGATGGAGTGAGTGTGTGAGTGAACGAGTAAGTGAGTGAGTGACTTGTAAAATGAGTGAGTAAGTGGGTAATTTATTGGGTTAGTAAGTTAGTCGTTGAGTGTGTGAATGCCTCAGTAAACGAATAAATAAATGAATGAGTAGGTAAGTAGGTGAATGAACAAATGACTGATTTCGTGAGCTAGCGAGTGAGTTAGTAACTGTGTGAGTGAATGGGTAATTTAGTAAGTGACTGATTGAGTGAGTAAGAGAATGCGTGAGTTTAGTAAAAATTTTACTTGCAAGAATTTGCAGCTCTAACGGGTTGTTATGCTCTCGAATTCGCTCTTTCTTGCAAATATTTTGGGTTATTGAATGCATTTCCAGTAAAAACATCCAAGTACTAGTAACAATGCTCGGGGAATATTTCTGCATCAAAATGGAAACTTTTGTTAAAAAAAATTCGCTTACGTCTTTTTGGGAGTTTTGAGACCTTACAAGATCTAGTTTACTGTACTAGCATGCCTATTCTGCTATTTGTAACTGGTAGTTTTTAACCTTTTTTGGCATTCCGCGCGCTGGTAAATTTTGTTACCATCTCATAAGCAAGTAACAAAATATTGCCCCGTGAAGTATGCAACACAAGGTTTTATACAAAACTTCATAGCTGAATTGCCGAATAGATTAAAGTACTTAGAATTGCGGTTACAAGAAGTGGTGTTACGAATCGAAAATTTGAGATTTTTTTGTATTGAAAATGATATGAAAATTTCCTAATTCTTGATTCGTATGGAAACAAGAATACACCTCAATATTCTTTACATGCAGCAAATACAGAGTGAGTGTAGCACACATTTTTTTTTTTCTTTTCAAGTTTGTATGTCCCATAAAAAGTTTGTCTTTTTTTTGTCTACAACGTTTACTCTAACCTTCCTTATCTTTATTGTTTAGCTGAAAGCAAAAGATGAATTCATTGCTCTCCATTTGAATTGCTGATAAAAATCAGAAGAGTCAGCCACTTCGATTAACTATACCTAAAAGCCACTCGAAATTCTATTTTTTTGGCTGCTTTCTCATTTTGTTTGTGTGGAAAATTTAATGCAATAAATACAAGATACATACATATGTCCATACGACAATGTATGTGTATTAGGTTTGTACAGATTTTTCTTTTATTTAAGGATAATTTTCACCCATGTGCTGTTGTGTTGGTCACTCTGTTACGAAATATTGCTCACTTATGTTTTTTGTCTGTGTGTTTTTTTTTTATTTTTTATCACACACATTTCATATGATGACTACTTATGTACGATATGTAAGAGTATCGTACCAATTCAAATAGACCTACTTATAGATTAAGTTTTTTGGGGAAATACGAACTATATTTACTGCTCTCAGGAGTGAATTAATATAAACTTGCTGATATTGAAGAGCATTAAAACTGAGAAAACGTGGGCATATGAATATATTTACTAAGTAAGATTGTCATCTGAAAAGACTCAACCGAAAGAAACACTGTTTTTACTTTAAGGAGTTTAAAGTTTAAGGATGAGGGAGTGCGTACGGAAATAAGTAGGCAAGGTTAGTTATGGTTAAGTGAGGTAAGGTATCTTAAGAACTTTCGCAAAGCCCGAAACTTCATATGAAGGCCATGTTCAGCCTTTCCTTCTGGAGTATGTAGCATAGGAAATTCTAGAAGGATTATATTTCTATCCGATCTGTACAGCTTCTACAGAAATCATTATGTGTGGAGCGCTAAATCTGGTGGCTATATGGCTAATGGTTCAGCCCTTTTAGTGTTCCTTTTTAAGTTTTTGGAGCATTAGGAAACTCCGTGTTCTTCGGTCCGCCTTCTTTAATCCAGACTCTGACGTCTAATTGATTTTTGGTGTGAAAACCCCCAAAACGTTCTCTGTGACAACTTTTCAGGTCTTTGCACATAGTTTGTGGTATTCGAGATAGATTTCCCTTCGACCAGTATAACTGGGTCATCTTCGCGTCTAAGCAATATGGCTTTTTAAGTAGCGTGAGGTAGAAATTCGTTTCGTACAAAATTTCACAACAAAGGAGATTTAAGCCAAGCCTGAAGGGTACATCAGGTAACTAACTATTTTCCTTTTTTCAGTGATTATCACTGAACGCTACAGCAACAATGGATAAATGAATGGAAATTAAATAGAGATTGTTAAAGGGCACTTTCCAATAAAGAAATTATGCAAGCATTCATTTTTTAGTCTGACACTTGGGCAATATTTCAACCAATCCACCTTTGCCGTAAACATTTTGATTTGCAGCGATACATTACGGTGAGCTAAACAATATTTGACTGCAAAATAATTGCCACAAAAATACATGAATTCTTTTAATTACCCGTCTCCGCAAACAAACTCATTAATTAGTTTATTCATATACGAGTAAGTGGCATTTACAAAACCACTGAAAGTGAGATTCTGAAAAAGCACTTGTCACACTTGACGAGAAATAAAACAAAAAAAAAAAAACAAAAACAAATAAGTCAAGTGGTAATTGTGTGAATTTGTCGCCGCTGATAAAGCTAATTTATTTATTTTACTCGTATTTATTTAAAAAATAAAAAGTAAATAAATCCCACATATATACATATCTACATAAAGAAAAACTGTTTAACGAATGTTGTAAACCAAATGTAAGTGAAGCGTATAAATAATAATTAAACAAAAAAGAAGTGGCGCGAGTGCTAAGAGACAGCGACCGGACAGCAAATAAATTATAACTATAAATTATGCAAAGGCCGGTAAAAAAATAAACTAAAATACCATAGAGCGTATTGAAGTGCAATTGTGTGTTTTTAATGTTAGCGCAATTAACTAAATAAAAAAAAAAAATAAAAAAAATGTCAGCACAATCTGCCACACTTGCTGCCGTGTCGCTTACAAGTTGGTTTTGTGCGATGTAAGGTATATAGTATATATAGTATATAGTAAATAATTTAAATATCGCCTTTTGTGTATTAGCACGAAAAATTTGTGTTTAAAATGGTTCATTCAGAAATACTAAATATAAGCCAGTAAGAGGAAACTCAAGTCTTGATGTCTCTTTTGCTCCAGCATATTTCAGGATTATATTGAGATTTTAATATTTTGGCCTTGAGAAATAGAAACGTCGCCTCGCCCTTCTCACTATAGAGGGTGCTGACATTGTGAGGCTCATACACCGCCCGGGGGTTGTGTCCTGTCGCTCTTTCTCTGGCTCACGGTCATTAAAGACCTAGTAGAGGAGTTGGCTTGTGCCCCACCACCCACGAAATATATAACATAATAGCAACAAAAATGTTGGATCGATTCAGTGATTTTATTATGATTGATCAAATTGATTGCAATCAATTTTTAATGCAATCAAATTGGTAGCACAACCATTGATTGCTAAATAAAATAATTAAAATTTTTTACAGCTCTAATACTTATAAAAATTTCTAGTTTGAAAAATATTAAAAATAATTTGTTAATATTAAAAAAATCACCATTTGGTCGCTTGTTTCAGGCACTGTGTGCACCGCTCAATAACTAATCCCGAAAATTTTAAATATTTTTAGTAGTCTGTTTTTTTTTTTTTGTAAATTGTAACCGAATAGAACTACTACTGAATTGTATTTAACACAATTTTAACAACCCTGAAATACAATTTAGTACTCTTCCTATGTATGTACGTAATTATAAGTACTTTTTGAAAACTTATTTTTGCCTAATAAAACCTCCGCCTATTAGAATCATAAATACAAAATATAAGTATGTACATAATTTTCTATTCTTTCAAGTTTTTCTTTCAAGTCTACTGTACTTGCAATCAGTTTCAATTAGCGACACTCTGATTGTACACTCAAGTATGCGCTCATACATAAATTGAATGGCCTGAAGGATCTATTAGTCCCACTT
The DNA here is from genome assembly GCF_001687245.7 of Rhagoletis zephyria. Lineage (NCBI taxonomy): Eukaryota > Metazoa > Arthropoda > Insecta > Diptera > Tephritidae > Rhagoletis > Rhagoletis zephyria. The sequence goes on from NW_016173842.1 coordinate 4,037, forward strand.
AGCTTTTGGCAATTTATACAATCGTGCTTGAGTGGCTTATATATCAAGATATGTAGTTCAGTTATTTTAATTGCGCGTAGGTTGTAGCAGCACTCTAAGAATACAAATTACACTTCCATTACTATTTCTGCTAAAATTAAAACAAATTTCCCTGAAAACGAAATGTTTAAGTAATAACTTAAAATTGTATTTTCCTAATAAACGGAAAAGTGGCTTTGCATTCTATCATGAATAACACGAAAATATAGAAGGGATACTCACGATCCGGTGCATACTGTCTAGCATGGCGCTTAGATAGCATAAATAGCATGTTTGGATAATTTTCTAGAACTTTTCTAGAATAAACAAGGAAAAATGGCCATGTGTAAAACTAAATCGAAGAAATCATTCCTGTAGAGACAAATAGTTATGCAATGGCAACAAATTACAAATGCAACAACACAAAAATAATTGCGCTGTAGTTACAAAGCAGTTGGATAATGCAATGCCAAATAGAAAGATGGCAGCAAGACCGCAAGTAAGAATGCAAATGAAGCATTAAATAAATGACCAGCAAACGGAGAAGTGCGCAATAGCAGAAAAAGGCAATGAGCTAAGATTTCAAGTGGGGCGATGAATTAAAACAAAAAGGAATTTATTTGAAAAAAAAAAATTGTGTGGCATTTGCATGTGATACCTTTGGTAGCCTGGTAGCTTTTACTTGTGGAATACAATGAAAACGAGAAAACATAGCGAAAGGCACAACAATATGCGACAATGCAACTTGTGAAAATTATGCGCAAATGGTTAATGGCGTTTAGGTGGAAATGAGAAAGTGACGGAAAAGGAAATAATAAACGTAAAGCAAAAAGAGAAAGGTGTAATTAAAAGAAATGCAAAATTAAAAAAAAAATTTATGAAATTTTTAAATTCAATAGCTACCAAGCACTTCCTTACCCACACACCTACAAAGAAGAGCTTAGAAAAGAAAAGCAATTGGGGGGGATATACTGATATGAAAATAAGGCAGCAATCAAATGGTTTCAAGATCGGACTGGTTCCTGTAGACATCAAGATGGAAATCTGATAATATAGGAAGGAAGGAACAGTTCCTCACGGCGTTTGAATGGCGGCACAGGTGGCGCCCTTAATTAAGAATAACCCAAACCAATGTATAGGGACGAAGCTTACGTTCCTCCACTTAACCGAGGCGAGATGAGAATAGCAAAAAGGCTGCTTAAATAAAAAGGCCCCCGAATCCGAAGGTAACTGGCTGGCTACTAGCTGACATAACTTCTACGGACATAACTTCCATGGGCCCGTGGAAGTTACTTCAGACTTAATTTCCAAAATTTTAATAATTTTAAGAGAGGTGGCATCCCTCTTCGAAATATTTTCTAAACCCTATTATATCCCTCTTGTCTGACGTCCATATTGTGATACATATTCCAATTATAAAATTCCTTTAATTGAAGAAGAATTTGATTTTTTAAACAGATGGCAACCCTCCTACATGTAGTTTAGAACTAAAGCCTTTATCAAAAACCTTTCTATTGATAGCCATATTATAGTAATTCATTTAGATTAAATTAATTTATTTTTTTTAACGGGTGGCAACGCTTGTAAAACACCTCAGTAATATTTAAAGTGCTAAATCTGAAGGTTTCTTAGCAATCTTTCATTTGACATCCATACATTAATTTTTCAGATAGCTTGCTAATAATTAATTTAAATTTGGCTTTTCGAACCGGTGGCAACCCTTTCGCAAATACTTTCAAACTACAACTTTTTTAAGCCTCTTGTCATCCATTTTTTTTAATAATTTTCAGATAAATCATTTCCTTTATTTCAAGTCGTATTTGATTTTTAAAAACAGGTGGCAGCTCTCCTCCATGAGTATGCAACGGGTTTTACATACATATATGTATGTATCTATACCAAGTTACTGTACTCTATCAAAAATATTTTCTGAGATATGATATGCGGTATGAAAATTCCGTTTTATGGGAGGTGTCACGCCCCCTCGAATAATCGAGATTAAATCTATCCTATAATTTAAGTTGGGCTAAATGGCACCAGTGTACAAAGTTTAATGGGAATCGGTTGAGTAATATATATGGTATAAATCTGCTAAAATGCTGTCGCCGTTCTGCATCTTTGCCTGCTCTTTTGCTGCCGCTGTTCTCGCTGTCACTGTCGTCACTGGCGGCGCCGTCATTATCTTCGCTGCTTTAGCTGTCTCCATAGTCGCTGTTCTCGTTCTCTGCTGATTGGTTGCTGTTGTTGTCGTGTGTACGGTGCATTTTCTTGTAATCTGTACTTTCATTGCTGGATAGCTTTGTGCAAGCACGGGAACTCGCAATAAATCTGCGCGCCTGATCATCACCTCACCACCAAAGCCACCTAAGGCTTAACTTAAAGTAGGTAAAGACGAGACTTGCTCTGCGCCTTTATGGATTAGACGGCTTGAAGGGAAAATTCAGAACGTTGAGGAGCAGATAACTGCACGACTGAAGTCATCTGAACAACAGGTACCGAGTAAAATTAGCGATATTACAGCTGATCTGTCGAACATTAAGCGGAGTATAAGGGATTTCGCGGTAAGGCTTCGCGAAAATTGAGAGCAAATATGCGCAACTTGAGCAGCCCAAAAATCCTACCATTTAAATTGATAAATTCAGGTTTATCTTTGAGTCTTCTGGTGTGGATGTTGTGTGTGTATTTGAGACATGGCTACGTGGCATAATGATGTTTCGTTTTATGTTAGTATAAACTAGTATACACATAAACTTTTCCGTGTGCTAATCTAGTGACTGGGAGTGTATATGCAACAGTAAAAGACATCACAAACTGGAGTCGCGGATACGCCTAGTAATTATTTACAGCTGGCATGTATTTTTTGTAACGATTTGAAAAATGTAATCAAATTTATAAAATGAACAAAATCCAATTACATAATTTAAAAAAAAATGTTTTACTCTAACCTGCCGTGCGCGCTAATTATGTAATTACTGCATCGTTTAACAACATTGGCTATAAAGTGTTTTTTATTAGCAATTTGTAAATTATATTTAAGTTTTAAAATTACACTGAGAAAAAAAGTTAAGGCAACATATCGCGTTTTGCGTTTCATAAATACAATGTGGCTAATGTTGTGTAGTTTGCCCCAAATATAGAATCGTTTCATAATGTTTTAGTTTTCTGGAATATTTGAATGATATATGAAAGGTAATTTAAATTTTTCTCTTTTTTATATATAATATCTATTTATTTATTGAGTCTTTCTATCGAAACTAACAAAAAAGTTTTCAAATCTTACAAACCACCATTTAATCTAAAATTTCTGCGGCAATGCTTAGGAATTTTTTCTTACATATAGTGCCGGACAAAAATATTAGCACAGAGAATGCCCCGCAACGCATGGAAAGTTTTTTTATTATAATTTCTTTTCGCAAATGCTGGCAAGAAAAAACCTGCATGACCATGCTGAAGTTTCACAGCCAACTAGCGCCTACTATCATTCCCTCTAAATGAGAGTCATTCTGGTCGAAACGCATGTCAATATGCAGAGTAGGCTAAAAGCTCTCTTGGGAGCTTTTGGTCAATGTCTTGCCAAAAATTGTGCAAGGTCTGACAAGTCCAATTTTTGGTATGGCATCCCCCTTTAAAGCATAAGGCAAATTTACACAAATCTACTCCCGCTCTAATTTCAAACACACTTTGTACCCGCAGCTTTGATTACGACCGAGTTTTTATACATATGTTACCCTTCTTAATGCATGCGCTACTTTTGAGTCTCGACACCTAGTAAAGGATCGAAATAGTATTTCTTGGAATTTTTTTTGTATGTGTAAACAATTAAAGCAATCAGCCGCTATTATGGCAATTATGCTGCGTGAACATAATTGTTGAAATTACTGAATACGCATGGGCACATGGGCGCCTACTCATACCTTAGATGTTTGGTATAAAATACCCACCAAATCACCTGCCCCACACTCATAACCAATCGAAATGTCCAACAAGCCGATACATTTCGAAAGTTTCTTCTATAAAGCCAAAATTTTCTTCAACTGCATTGGGGTGAATGCCTACGATAAAGTCAGCAATGAGCCACGAAGAGGAAAACTTGCACTGGTACGACGCCACTTGCAACGCATTATTTTCACCGTTACAATCGTCAATCTGAATTTAACATTGCTGAGCGTCTTGATTCAAATATTTTTGGATATCGTAAATAACAACAACTTTATTGAAGCAACTATGCTGGGTTCAATAGGAAACGCGCTCATTATCAGCGAATTGAAAATCTTCAGCATATGGTGGCAACGTTCACGGATTAGCTCGCTCATGCAAGAGCTCTACGCGCTCTATCCACAAACATTGGGAGGCCAGATGCTCTACCAAGTAAAAGCCGAACTGAAAAATTGGAATCGTTTAGGCAATGCTTATATTATGCTAAATGTATTGTTAGTCTGGAGCAATACTCTCTGGCCGCTAATTAGCTATCTTATTTTTGAATATTGGCTGGAGTTGCGGAAAGTAGGTAAAATGCTTAGCTTTAACTGCTGGACACCGTTTGTCTGGTGCGATAATTGGCTTTACTATCCGATGTATTTGTCACAACTCACCGTTGCGCACGCTTGTATTTCGACACAGTTGGCCAATGATTTGCTCTTCAGTGCGGTGGCTGTGCAACTTATCATGCACTACCGCCAGCTGGCCAAACGGATTGAGAGTTACGTAGTAGCTGAGAGCGGCGGAAATGAAATGAAAAAGCGGCGACTGAGCGACCTTGAGCGCAGTGAGATCGATTTGCGGTTTCTGCACGGCATTATAGCCTATCATCAGAAAATTTTGACGTTTGTATAAGTTTTAAAGCATTTACATACATATTTAGGTTCGCTAGGTGTACTAATTAATTTAAACCAATTTTAGGCTCTCAAAGGCAATGAATAAAGCCTTCGGAATTTGTATGCTTCTCACTTTCGCAATGACATCGGTGAACACCTGCATTGAGCTATTCCAAATCACCGCTAAAGTCACCATCGATACGGTGGTGTTGGGCACTTTATTTCTTCTTAGTTCGCTGGTGGACCTCTTCTTTATCTGTTACTATGCACAGGGACTGCTAGAGTCGGTAAAGTTATGGTTTTACAATTGTCTGTATATTATTGTAAATTTTACTCTCTTTCTCTTGGCCTTTGGTTTGTTTGTCTCTCTAGAGTGAGTATATTAGCAATGCTATTTACAATCACAATTGGTACGATGCTGATATGCGTTACAAAAGACTGGCATTGTTAATGATGCAACGCGCTCATAAGCCGGCAGAATTTAAGGCTACTCTTTTCGTCACAGTCTCAATGCCTACAATAACTAATGTGAGTACCAAAGTGAGATTTATGTGATATCTACAAGCCGAATACAAACAATGTGGTGTTGTTAGCCCAGCTGCTTTCTCGCGTTACATGTATTTTGGTTTTGCTTTTTCTGATTTGACAGCACATGCGCCAAATGCAAAAACAAATACATAGGGGTGATGTTTTTTTTTTAATTTTTGCTACCACCTTGTTTTAATTCGCCTTGTGATACACAAATATGTATGTTTATGTATTTAATTCCAAAATTACATTTGAACTTACTTTTGACAGCTTCTTCAAATGTCCTATCAGGGATTCGCTATTGTTCGCACTGCGTACGCAAGACAACCTGGGACGGATTAGAATTTAATTATACGAACTAACAAAATTTAAAGATTCCAAAAATTATTAAGGCGAAATGCACATGTATGTATGTATATTAGACCTCATCACTCTCCACAAAAAAAAAAACGGTACTGTTTTTCCACTGGAATTATAAAATNGCGAACTAACAAAATTTAAAGATTCCAAAAATTATTAAGGCTAAATGCACATGTATGTATGTATATTAGACCTCATCACTCTCCACAAAAAAAAAACGGTACTGTTTTTCCACTGGAATTATAAAATCTATTATATTTCAAGACGTCCGCCAAAATATTTCGGAAAAATATTGAGATTTAAGTGAGCCGGACCGATTTGAAAATACCTCCAAAAATGAAGTTTTTTATTAATAAAAACAGTTTTTTTGATATTTTTTTGAAAAAAATTCCTTCGAAGGCCCAAACAGTTTAAGCTTAAAAAAGTTTTATAATAATATTAAAAAAAAATAATAATAATAAATTTTAAACGGAATCGTAATAAATAATGAGATTTATGATGCTATTTTAGAACTTTTTTCAAAGACTGGGTTAAGAAAAACTTAAATAACTCAGCCAACACCTTACCAAATTAGATTCGTGAGATATCATTCATGAGATATTAACGTTTTATTTTCTTTACGAATAAGCTCATTCAAAGTATGAAAGAGGAAGGTAACATAAACGAGCGTCATTCCATGTTGAATTAAGATGTGTTGGTATATGATGAAGAAAAAATTGGGACGTGAATGAGTTTTTTTTTGCAAAGAAATACCTCATAAGTCTATATCGGTAAAGTTCTGGAGCAGTTTTTCAAGTTTNGAGATTTTTGATGCTATTTTAGAACTTTTTTCAAAGACTGGGTTAAGAAAAACTTGAATAACTCAGCCAACACCTTACCAAATTAGATTCGTGAGGTATCATTGGTATGGTATTTTCTCAACCTTTTATTTTCTTTGCGAATAAGCTCATTCAAAGTAAGAAAGAGGAAGGTAACATAAACGAGCGTCATTCCATGTTGAATTAAGATGTGTTGGTATATTATGAAGAAAAAATTGGGACGTGAATGAGTTTTTTTTCAAAGAAATAAAAAGGCTGAGAAAATAACTTTCCGCGGATACCTCATAAGTCTATATCGGTAAAGTTCTGGAGCAGTTTTTCAAGTTTTTCAGACACAACTCTTTGAAAAATTTAAAAAAAACAGCGTCAAGAATGTCATTATTATGATTCCGTTGCAAAAAAAAAATAAAAAATTTTAATATTTTTATGTATATTTTTTTAAGCTTAAATGGCCAAAAACGCTGTTTTTAGGGGTTTCAACCCCTTTTTTCTCGANTAAAAAATGTTAATATTTTTATGTATATTTTTTTAAGCTTAAATGGTTTTGTCATCTGAGGGATTTTTTCCAAATAATCTTTTAAGAAACTTTTTTATTCATAAAAAACTCCATTTTAGTGATCCAGCTAACGTAAATCTTTATATTTTTTTCCGAAATATTTTGGCAAAGGTCTTAAAATATACTAGATTTTGTAATCCCGCAGGAAAAAGCGCAGCTTTTTTTGGTGATGCGGTCTAATGTACATACGTAAATAAAAAAATGGATTTGTATTATTGTGAAAGAGAAAAGCTTATGGGCGATTCCAGCGAAAAGTCTACCGCGAAAGAAATAAAAAATAAGTTCTCCATATAACTTGTTTATGGGCCGATTTGGCCGCTTTTTATAATATATGTATACTGGTTATGTAAGCAGAAATAAATAATATAAAAAAAACTTTTTAATATACAACGCTTTT
>NW_016173843.1:0-11526 GCF_001687245.7 Rhagoletis zephyria
AAAAAAAAAAAAAAAAAAAAAAAAACTGTACTGCATGCCTTGCGGTGCCCAAATAGTAATCTTTAGTAAAGGGGGGAAGCAACATCAAATTTTTTTTTTTTACAACAGAAGTGCTTTGATTGATGTCTACTCGCAGCGCATTAAGAGAGTGTGTGTGTGTGCCTGTCGCCCCGCAGCCTTTTTTCTTCTAATAGAAAATTTTAGAAAGCAGCCAATAGCTTCCACAACAACTTCTTTTCTTTCTGGTCCCTTCTGCCATCAATGAGCGTATTTATGAGTATCATTCGAAGATGACTCGAACGCACATATCTATGCCAAACATGATTCTCCAGATTCATAAATCATGTTCGCTGTCTTCATTTTCTGAGACTTTTGTTCAGGTGGGCGTGTGCACACTAANATTCAAAACACAAACGTCAACAAACATGAAAACATTTCGCTCCCTTCGCATGCCACTCCGCCGCTGCACCAACTACCGGCGCAGTTGGCGCTCTGTTGAGGCCCAAGCAATGCCTCTTGCACCATAATTAAAATTTTTAATCAATTGGTGTTGTCGTTTTGTAGGCAGCATTTGCTGGTTTTAGGCTTTCAAGATTCAAATTCTGATTTTTGCCTGTAACCCCCTCCGTTGGGCGCTGTCTGTCCGCTCGCCGGGTACACATATGTACCTACACGTATGTATGTATAGTAAATCTGTGTGCCGCTGTGACAGCCCGGTTGACTGGCTGCTGGCTGTCGGCTGTCGGCTGGTGATCACAGCTTGCGATTTGCATGCACTTGATGAGCTTTTGCTGTTTTGCTGTGCGTTGGATGCTCGGCGGCGGCTGATCGGCTGCATTGGTGCTTAGCATATGGCTGGCCTGGCCATCACATCCTACTGTCCAAACATCCGCCTGACTGTGTACTGATCTGTTTGCTTCAATTGCGTTGCCCACACCCTCCTGTGCATCCTGCAATCGCAGCTGCCAGAGCTTGGTGCTGCTGCTGCTGCTGTCCTCTATCAAGCTGTGTGCCACCGCTGCTACAGCGTATTATCTGTTTTGGCTCGTTACCCAATGACGTGCACCGGCAGCAGACCTCAGTTGACCAAAGCTGCTAACTACCACTCCAGCTCCATCTGCAACTCCGATTTCGTTGAGGTGGTAGGTGTATGTGGCTGAGAATGTGTGTGAGAGTGCGCGTTTGTGTAGCGCGTTCAGTTGGCAATTCGATATCCCGCTAAGAATATGACTGCGCATAAGTCAAGTTAATTTTGCGTTGATTTATTTTGATGTTCGATCTGATCTTGTGTTGTTCGCTTGTGGTTGGTTGCTGGCAGCAGCCGTTCAAGCAAAGCTCTAACTTCACTTCACTTGTCTTTTGTTTCCCTTTTTTCGCGTTTTTTTTTTTGGTTTTTGTCTAAATGTTCGATGAAAATCGCAACATTGCAGCAGCGCCAGCAAGCGCAACTGCCACCGGTGCCCTTGCCGCCTTGGCTGCCACATATGCATGCACGTCCACTTATGGGCAGACTGCTGCATGACGTCTACACGCGGCGGCCGGATGGGACACGCCGCTCCCAATGAGGTGTTGAAGGCTGCTTAACACCATTATTTTCTGCATACAATTGTCGTACCTAAATGTTATGAATGCGCTAGAAATAATTTATAAACATTTCGCCATTTCCTTTTGCCCTCTGCTGCTGGCGCTGATCATTTTTCTTCTTCTTCCTGCTCGTTTTTTTACTGTTTCATATGCAAGTCTGTTCCTCTGGTCGTTGTCTGTCATCGCTGTCATTGTGTTGTTGTAGGAAATTGTGTTGTTGGTGGTGGCGTTTGTATTGTTGTTGTTTTTGTTGATTAGGCGTCTGTTCGGGTTCGGGTTCGGGTTCAGCACCTCTCTATTCGGCGTACACGCACACCTAAGTTGACCCTAATTTCTTGTCTTCATGCTGTTAGACAGGATCATAGATAGGCTCAGAAGAGTTATGGCTTTAGCGGATCTAATAGACAGCAGTGTTAAATTGAGTGAAATCGCAAGAAAATATGAACATGTAAGGCTATGTTGTGGCAATGTAAGCGGAATTGTACATACATACGGACATGGATATGTGCAATAGTAGAACCTTCGCTTAATTGCTTGGCAAACATGATTTCTATTTTCTACTTAATAAATCTATAGTGACTTGAGTAGCGCTGGTATAGAAAGAAAAATGCAATCAAAGCAATATTCAATCACCCGCAAAGCAAGCATCATAGCACGAAGAGGTTGGTCCTGTGAAAAGCCTTGTGCAATATCAGTGAACAAAGCGAACACTTATACAGGTCAAGAAGCAATCAACAGTCATTTTAAGAGGCACCCGAGTCCAGTGTCGTCACAAAATAATTTGCATACTCCTACTAAGACCAAGACACCTCTGATTTACAGGGTTTTTCAAATTAAACTGACTCCACGATCGGCGCGCGCAAACAGAGAGCTTACGGCAAAGCTGTGAGATGAACTTATAAGCAAGCTGATAAGCGCTGAGAAAACAGTCCCAATGCTTACATGGATGAGTTTCAATTAAATTCAAGAAACCTAAAGGTTTTTGATAGAAAAAAACTGCCTGTGTTTGCATTTCGAAAACATCTCTGATTGCTGATATTAGCTCAAGTTTCACCGCGCCGATATGCGTAACTTTCAGTTCTGCTGTAAGCTTTCTAGAATGTTTTGTCGTCGTTTGTTGTCAAAAACATATTTCTAACAGCGAAGCAGCCAATAAATCTTGTCAGTAGCCGGTATTCCCTCTCTGTGAACACACCTATTCGGTGCAAGTGGAATTGGAATTAGTTGTGATCAGTCAGGTACCCGAAAAGTAGCCGGATGTTATTTCTATTTTCTAAAATAATATCGTTTCTGTTGAAAGCGTAGCCGTAGAAGCTGGCCTGTCTAAGGCCCCCTATCGCTCCCCAGCAAGTACTTACTGCATTCAGAGTGTACCAACTCAGTAATTATGGCGCTCGAAGGGAACAAACTGAGACCACAGAATGGTTCAGGCCCCGAAAGGGAGGTTAGCGATCCTTCTCGTGCTAACTCGTCGACAATCTCATTGCCTTCGACTCCACAATGGCCTTGTACCCAGCGCACTGTTGCCGTGCTGCCAAAATTTGTAGCGTATCAAACTTGTTTTTAATCAGCTTGGATTTCAAAGTCCTGTTTGAAAGGGCCCGGATGGCTGCTTGGTTATCTGAAAAGATAACCAGAAAAGCGCTCTTCAAACATTTTTCAAGGGTTTTATTCAGCGTGAAACACCGTGTGCCATTTTCCCATGGGTATTGCAAGTTTGGTGCAAGCAGTCGTTCTCGCAGCAGAGTGCAAAGAGCAGTCATTAAATCCAAATCGCCTAACGGGATATCAAAGATTTAGCGGGTACCCTAAGATGCGTGGGTTTTGAGTTATTTAATTTCTAAATGCAGACAACCTGACATACCTTTGATTTCTTACTCAATTAGATGGAACATCTCAAGTTTTGCAAACGTTGATCGCCTTTCAGTTGCCATCCTCTCAGCATCGTCGATTCGCTTTCTATCCACTGTTTTTCTCCAAAAAAAAAGTTTGACTAACTAACATACATACATATTAATGATTATGCTTATGCTAATACATATTTATCTCCAAATACACACTTCTACGGATTTTGTAAGAAATTCCCCGAACTTATTGCGGAGTAACCCAAAAATGTAGATTACTATCGCGAAAAAACAGTTAATGCTTAAAGAAGCCATGTTTCTAAAATTTAACGAATAAATGATGAAATCAATTTAGCTACCGAAATAAAAGCAAGGGTTTTTCAGCACTACACACGCACATACCTACTGGAATTTTTACGACCACATCAACACACTTCCAAGTTGCCACGCAATAAACTAGATTAAATTGTTCTGCGGTGGCTGTTAATTTTGTCGGTAGCATTGGCTATATTGTACAACAAAAGTACAACAAATGTTCGTACTAAGTACTATATTTATGAGCTGATTAGATCGCAGACAGATCGCGCAAAGCAAACACGCACCTCAAACAATTTTTTCTCCAACATTCAGCGTGATATATGAGCCAATGCCGGGCGTTTTTTTCTTGAACAAAATTAAGCAAATAAATATGTATGTCGCTTATGATTAAAAAAAAAGGAACCTTATTTCAGCGCGAATGCATGGAATTTTTGAGTTTTTGCTTGTGGCCTTCATAGTTTTTTTTTTTAGACGTCATCACAAAGAGTTATTTTGAGTTGCCTTTGGACGTCTAAATAGCTGCAAACATCTAAGCGTATGTATGTGCATGTGTAAATTTATTTATGTTTTCGAAAATTAGTCATAAATTTATTTGAATTCTGCTGTTAGCCGACGTTTAACGCACCCAATTAATTTTGGTGCATGTTTTTGGGGCAGCGGCTGGTTATTTCGCTATTTTGCAGCTGAGCACACTAAACTTTCCGTGCTTCCTTCCAGCTTTGTTAAAGCATTTTGTGTTTTTTAATTTTTTATTTTTGTTTTGAAATCTCTTTGAGTTCGTTCCACGAAAGCGAAGGTGATAAAAATCTTTCATGTACTTTTGCATGTAAATGCGTTAAAATTGCCGGAGATGAAGGAATAATGATATTTTTGTAAGAGCTTTGCTTTATTTTTAATATATGCATATAGCCCCCTTCTGTGTAGATTAGTTTACCTACTACGGCCACTCGCTTGCCATTTAACAGCCGTTTCTTCTGTGGCTGCGTGTAGGGTATATATTTTGCAACACAACTTCAAAGCGGTTTCTCCTCTATTCTTTTGTCTTTAAACTTTCTACTACGCAGTACGCCAACAGAAGCTATTTTCGGCTAATTGCGCTACTAAATAATTCAACGAAAAGTTGGCACCTGGTCGAACGTTGAGTTGCCTGTGTTTCTGGCGCCGGCATATTTTATTACTAAAATTCGCTTCAGCGGGCGTTCCATATTTTATTTTTTAATTAATTGAGAAACATAGATTTATTTAAGAAAATTTAACAATGACATAATTTCGATGTTTTGCGGTGGCCTTCTAAAATCTTAAAGGGGAAATAAAATATTGTTGCCACCTAAAATTCCACACAAACATTTGGTCGCCTCAAGTTGTCTCATTGAATGAACATTCCCTTTGTTTACATAGAAAGAAATTTATCGTCCATAATCTTAAGACTCTGTGTGGCTGTAATTTCTCTTCAAACTAAGCAGCGGTTAAAAGCGCTAATCGCTGCCAAAGGTGATCGCCAGGCTAACAATCAGCCCGAGTGCCTTTCTGCTCAGCGCGGTCACAGCCAGCCACAGTTTAAGCTTTCAAATGCCATGCGATTTTAGGAAATACCGAAAAATATTTCGAAAGTCTTCAATCAAATTGTTGTTGTTTGTAATCGAGTGAAGGTGTGTATGAGCTTGCGTCTTCGCGCCCGCGCCCCTCCACAACCACCGCACATTGTCACATGTCACATTCTTAAAAGAGCTCATAAATCTCCAGGCGTGATACATCAGCAGCCAGCTGAGTAGCGGCGAAGCGACGGCGTGATTTGTGGGGCATTCAACAAATCTACCTAGCCGTCCGTCCATCCATCCAAACAATCGGCTCAAGTCAAGCCACACACGCTCGCAGTCACGATGTGCGGCATGCACATTGCCTGCCTGTACGTTCATACAAAAACAACTCGATTGGTGGCGTCATCAATCGTTTGGCGTTTGATGTGTGTACATAGTATGCGTTCACGCATGCGCACGTTTTTGAGAGTCGTGCGTAATCATAAACCTTGTATCTAACAGATACTTAGCTATGTATAAGAAGCGTTACTGGTATGTGCGAACTGTCTGTCGATCGTGCTGATGATGGACGAGGAGTTGTCACCGAAAAAAAAATTTTCAAATTCGTATCAAAGTTGTCAGCGCGCTAGATGCGAGATTTCATGTGCAACTCAACTAGAATCCAATATTCACCGAAGCAAGTAAGAGGTGAAAATCAATCCACAACCCTCAAACCACTCCAAAATTGAGTCATTCGCACTGCTGGCGTACATTAATGCGCCTCAACACTTTTAATTGTATTGCGAATGGATGATGACTCTATGACTTTCTCGCCTGCATTTGAAGGCGTTTAAAAACTTTACGAGCGAATTAAATGGCGCATTTTACTACATACAGTGTCGGCAGGCTTTAACGCTTGGGGCAAGCAGATGTCGTGCAACAGTGGTGGGGCAGCAGCAGCAAAAGATTTTACGCATTTCCCGCATGTTTTTCGCTACTTTCAGGAAAGCGTAGTATATTTCATAGAAAAGAGTAGCAATCAGTGAGTTTTATGAGTGACATTAAGATATGAGCAACATACATACATATCACAAATGCTCATTCGCACTTCAGTGTGGCGTTTAAAAGTGTTTTGATAGCTTTGCGAAGTGCTGGTAAAATGCACATTTAGGCGACAGAGATTATGAATGGAGTAGTAGGATTGTGTATGCGTACTCGCATAGTTGCAGGAGTGAAGCATTTACGCGACTGTATGTATGTATGTATGTTATGTGTATATAGTATTAGTCTCGCAGGAACACTAAATTCAAATAACTCTGCGTATAGGCTATTTTTCGTTCTGTCTAAAGCGGCTTTAAAATCCACAAGGACATAGTGTGTGTCATTTCTCCTCTCGCGGGCATCTTGCAAGATTTGGCTTAGCATATTTATCAGGTACAATGCCACACTGATGAGACCTAATCGAATCTTCGACGATGGGTAGGCTTTAGTCTTTAACACAATACACTCAATAAGGCTTTATATTCGACGTTTAAGAGGCAGCGCATATGCATACCAGGGTCACCTTTCTTTTAGATTTGGCAGAGTGTCTGTCGGGCGGTGGACATTAAGAGAGTGGAAAAGTGTTCGCTCCATAATAGAAGGACAATCACCCTGGTCTTGAAACTTTCCTTAAACCGTCTATTTGTCTGTTAAAATTTTTGGGCATTCTTCCTTTTCGGTGTTGCTATTTCGGCCTTTCTCTTTCAGAATATAAATTAAGCCCCGATTGAAGTTTGAAGCATGGATCTGGATTGCGAGGTAAGACCAATTCATTTCTACGGAGTAACAGTTTGGTGGAATGTTACTAAAACAAAAGATAAACGCTTAGAAAGCAGGTCTGGAATCGTCAAATTTTTTTGATTACGGCGTACCCTCTATTCCATTCAACTTATACGACTGACGCATTACGTACTTTTCTTTCGTATGGTTTTCGATCCGTTAACGGATGTTACGATTCGAACCTAGGTAAGGTGCAACGACTGTCTTCTCTACTGATATATACTACGAAGTTGGTTTGCGCTCGACACTTTCTTACGACGAATCTATCTGCAAGAAAGTTGGCGTGTAACACTGACATCAGACTTAACGCAACTATGAAATGCACGTACCCACATATCGATTGCTTCAAAATTTAGACCAACTTTTCTGGACCGACTGCATCCCACCACCCGCGCTGTTTTCAACATGCTCATGACATGTCTCGCTCCAAGGGAAGAATGATGATTAGAAACGGTCAGGAAGATAATATTAATCCAAAATAGTTGGTCAATGCCGTCGATATACATTAGATGGCTGAGAACCTCCGCACACACATGCATTTTTATTTTTCAAATATTTGTTTCGTGCCAAACCGGATGTACCCTGAAACGGCTACTACAGAAGTTGCATGGGCGAGAACAAGGAGAAACCCATCCAACACCATCTTTGCCATTGCTCTTAGAAGCAATATGGGGAGCAAAAGCTCTTGGCAGCCTTGGATGTCTCTTTCAAGCTTTCTATACATTTTATATGGACGCGTACAGAGTAAATGCTCTCTTCGACCATCGCAGCCTTAAATCAATGGATATTAGAAGCTTATGCTTTTTAAGCATGGCCCTTTAGGTGGGATCTTTTTCATCTGAAGCGGTTCGATATTTCTCGCCATACCAGTTGACCTTTCGAGTGTATCTTGGTGGTCCGAGTCATTTTTGGCTCTTGTATAGTAACTACGACTAAGACACTGAAAGTATATCTTCCGCCTATGACAACATAATTAATTTGGGTTCTCTTTTTAATTTGACATAGAAATCGTCAAGCACAATCGCTCATTAGGCAGCGCTCGTAAGTGCGCTCTAAGCTCTCATGAAATAGATATTTGGACGCCTCGGCCAGCTCTTCTACAGGGGTATGAGCAAAAATGATCGGAGGGTTGAAGAATCCTGCTTTGAGGTTGATGGTCAAAAGTAGGTTGAAAAGATGCAAATTGGAGTTTTAACCATTAATGAAAACCTTCAATCTATTATAAAAAAGGCGAAATTTAAGCTTTCGATTTAAAACAATACGAGAGTTTTACGAAAGAGTACAGTGGTGGGCCTTCTTTAACATTTTTCTGGCCATATTTAGAAAGCTTGTTTCAAAAATACATTTTTACTATTAACTTGTTTAAATGGTTTTCAAAATCTCCACTGATGTATGTATGTATATACATATGAATGGGGCGTTCCATACCAAAACGGACGGGGCTCATACTTAATGTGTTTGATTTGTTTTTAATTTTTAGGGTTGATGCATAAACATAAATAATAAATAAATTTGAAATTTGAGCTGGATTAATACCTTTCTGAAAACTTTACGGCACGAAAACATAAACAAATCGATTTAATAGTTTTCAAACTATCTCGAGAACGGGACGAGGAAAAAATTAAAAAAAAAAATCACACATACACACATAAGAATTCTCTATGAAAAGAAAAAATAAAAAAATTTTTCTTGAAAAATTTTTCACTACAACTTTTTTGATAAAAAAAAAATAGTTTTTGAAAATATGCCATCTCAAAAAAAAAAATTAAAACAAATCAAAATGGTAGCTCTGAGTATTGCGCAATATTTAAGTATAGTATTATGGGGTGCACTCTACAATAATTTGAGTTATGAAATTTTTTTACATCGAAGTTGATTACAAATTTATAGATTTTTAAAATTTTTTTTAGAATTTTTTAGAGTATACAGCCTTGCAGCCTATTGCGTTGATTTGTAATATTTTTTAATGCTGACGGCTTTTTGCACTTTTTTCTTGTGGAAGAAATGCATAAAACAGTTTACAAAGAAAAATAAATAAATAAAAAATTAACGCCGGTTTTGCATTCGCTTAAAATTTGCACTTTAATGCACTAAAATTTAATGGACTACAAAACTGCATCCTAAAAAAAAATTAAAAAATAAATTTTTAAAATTTGTAAGTTTGTAATGTATCTACTCATTTTACCCAACTCGGTGTAAAAAAATTTTCATAACTAAAATTATTGTAGAGTGCACCCCATAATACTATACTTAAATATTGCGCAATACTCAGAGTTGCCATTGTGATTTTTTTCAATTTTTCTTGAGATGGCATATTCTCAAAAAATTTTTTTTTTCAAAAAACTTGTGAAACTATGTGAAAAATTTGTCTAGAAAAAAAAAATTTTAAAATATTTATTTTCATAGGGAATTTTGAAGAGTTTATGTGCGATTTTTTTCAATTTTTTTAATTATTAAAACTATTAAATCGATTTGTTTTTGTGTTTGCGCTGTAAAGTTTTTAAAAATGTATTAATCAAGTTCAAATTTCATATTTATTTATTATTTATGTTTATGCATCAAGCCTAAAAATTTGAAACAAATCAAACACATGAAGTATGAACCCCGTCCGTTTTGGTATGGAACGCCCCCCCGTAAACAAATTATGAATGTTCTGATGAATGAATGCATTACGAGTACAATCAACATCACAACTTCATCCTTCACACCGAGATAACAATCAACACTCTAAACTTACTCACTCACTTGATGGTGATGATAAAGTCGCAATTAGTGCATTACGGACGATTAACAATTAGCAATTGCACTTTGCCAACAACAATCATCAGCAATTAAAATTTCGAGAATTATGTAATAAAGTGACGAAGCTACTTGACAAGTTATTGCAACAACTCAAATGACTTTATTTTTGCAACACTTTGAGATTGCATTCCGGGAATATGTAGGTTCACGTATGTATGTATGTACATACATACACACATACGAAAACTAGGTAAGAGTGCATTACCTGCTGCTGTTTGTCGGTCGGTTCTCGACTGTCAAGTGTCAGAAAACAGCAGCAATTTAAGGGGTGAATGAATGCACAATGGCGGATGAGTAAACGGAAAAAGTCGACCGACCGCACATAGGCGGGTCGGGTCGGTGCATGAATGAATTAAATGGGAGCGCTGAAAGATGAACATTTCCCCGTTGACATTTGTTCTTGTTTTGTTTATAACTTTTTTAATTACTACTACGTACGTACATATTGCTGCTGCTGCTGCCGGTGTTGCTTGCAAATTAAGTGCGACTATTGCAATAACGGAAGCAACTACCTTCGACTGGAGCGGGGGTTGCAGTGCCGAAATGGGGGTTGTGCAAAAACATGAAATGACAAGTGCCGGCGCTTAACGCTTAACCTAAGTGCGTAATAAAAATTTCACTGTGGATATGAACGAACAGTCACTGACCGACTTGCTTTTAAATGAGGGCAACAATTGTACTGCCGAAAGTGGTTCTAAAGCGGCAAATTTCGTAGTAAATACCAATTTGCATGAGAACTTATGTGTGTACGTGCTTGAGCCTCTAGGAAGTAAAATTACTTTAAAAAGGCGGTTGAGTTTTGTACAACAACTAATTGATTATTGTAAGTTTGTGTGTGAATAAAAGGCCTTTGGCTATGTAATTTTTTTTTGTCTCTTGCTAAGTATTGATCAATTCAACTCCAGTAATTTATAAGTACGTACGCATTAAGAGGACTTCGTGGTAAAGTGGGTGGGTCCCCCAACCGTCCTTCGTGCACTAAGTTAGACAACAAACCGTTATTCTGACAAATTAAATACCTCGACATTCCGCAGGTCCCACACTACACAACAAAGCATCTCAATCTGGGGAACAATTAAAAGATGGTCGACAGAATAACCTCAGCCCAACAAATCTGGAACAGCTTGGGCAAGAGAAGGTCCTATTCAATGATTCGTCTGGTACGTCTTCTACTTAGACTAGTGACCGGAAATTCATATAACCGGCCACGGCTTGGTGGAAAGGCAACATACTTGGACACTATCTCTGCCACTGTCCTGCTGCAGCGGGGTTTAGTAGACAACAATTTTTGTTATAACTTCTTCCACTGTCTGGCGAACATAAGTGCAGCAGGCACCCATGAATTCTCGCGTTTTACAATTTTATTACAAATTGTTTATATTTCTAGATAAGCAGACGGGAAAAAAAAGAGCTCTCAAACCGTAAAAATACGGACCCACTGCGCCTCAACTTTAGGCAGGCAACATTGCAGAATTAACCTGAACGTCGACGCAAACAATGATCCCTAATTTCAACCTATCTTCTTTAAATGGGCATTCGGTTTCCTTGGGAGTCATATCCCGACCGTCAGTTTCCTTAAGGCCAACCATGTCTTTCAAGGCCAACTACTCAATGTAGGCTCGAAAATTTATTAAAAGGCG
>NW_016173844.1:0-11524 GCF_001687245.7 Rhagoletis zephyria
ACATGAACATGAACATGAACATGTACATGAACATGAACATGAACATGAAAATGAGCAGGAACATGAACATGAACATGAAAACGAACATGAACATGCACTTGAACATGAACATGAACATTATCATGAAGGTGTAGATAAACATAAACATAAACATAAACATTAAAAGCGATAGAGACAAAGATAGAGAGGAAGAAAGTGATAGGGATAAAAAGGAAANTAAAAAGGAAATACAACTGAAGAATGAGCGATGTTATATTGTGATGTGTTATGCTAAATATGTTATGTTATTGAATCTAATGCTATTCTATGTTATGTTATGCTAAGTACTAAGCTAAACTCCCCTCCACTTAACCCATTCCATCAAATTTTATTTCAGCTCAACTCAACTCAACTCAACTTCAACCGCTGGGCGAACACTAGTATTATTAATTATTTAAAAATTGATTGAAGTGAAACTTCTTTAGCGGCGGTTGGTTGGTTGGGAGTAAATTGGCAAATTCAGCGAAAAGTGCACACGGAAATGGTTGGGGCTGAAACAAGTGGTTCTTGTGTGTATGCACATGGTATTAATTTAACAAAAATTTGCTAATAAAAGGTTAAAGAATAACAATTAGAAAACTACCAATACAAGAATGAAAGTAAAGGTGACCACGTAAATAGATAAAGAAAAGGATAAAGGCAAAGGTAGAAATAAAAACAAAAACAAAGATGCGTAAAAATAAAGGCAAAATGAAGACCAAGGTAAATTTAAACATTTTACTTTTATTTATAAGGTCAAAGGTGAAGGGAAATATGTAGATGAAGAAAACGATAAACACAAAAGTTAAGACAAAGAGGAGGATGGGGATACCGATAAAATTAAAGAATAAGATAGGGGAAGAAAGATTAAAATGAAGGTAATAAAAAAGGAAAGGATATCGAGAGAGAGACACGAGTCTAAATCTGGGAACTATTTTGGGATTTTAGAGATTTTCGGGATTCTGAGGACTTATCGATAAAATAATCGATATCGGTTTTGTTATCGGTATTTTTATTGATTTTTTTTAGCAAAATTTTTATTGATATTGTTACCAATTTCGCTATCGATATTTTCGGAACTTATCTATATTATAATCGGTATTTGTATCCATTTTGTTATCCATCTTTATCGATTTTGTTATCGATATTTATCGGTTTTGTTAAGGATATTTTTATCGATTTTGTTATCGATATTTTGGTCGTTTTTTTATGGATATTTTTATCATTTTTTTATAGATTTTTTATCGATTTTGTTACCGATATTTATCGATTTTTTTTATCGATATTTATCGATTTTGTTGTCGATATTTATTGATTTTGTTGTCGATATTTATCGATTTTGTTATAGATATTTTTATCGAATTTTTCAACGGTTTTGTTATCAATATTTTATTGGATGTTACTATCGATTTTGGTATCGATAGAGTATAAATATAAAAATGAAGATAAAGGAAAACAGAGTATCATATATGTAATTAGAATGAACAGGGGTCTAGATAGAAAAAAGGCAAAAAATATAACCTTAAGCAAAAGCAGATGTATGTATGTATGTATGTATATTGGTTATGAGACAAAATAGAGATGTACGTAACGTAAGTTTCACTTCTCCAGTGTGGCCCAGGCGCACTTACTTTTTTTATTTGTAGTTTCCGGTGTGAAGAACATAAAAATTCTCTACTTTCTCCGCAAAAACTGCTGACTTACCACTCTTGACAATACAACTCTACCCTACCCTTAACTCTACAAACATTTCAATTTCCACACATTGTTCCAAGTCATGCTGATAGTGCGGCATTTTAATTAAATTGCTTTTCTTTTCATGTCACTCTTCCACTTTTATGTGCTTTTATGTAATTCATTGCTACGGTGCATTTTACACTCTTCTTTTCGCGGCTTTGTTTAATGAAAGTTGTCATCAATTTTTATTTTTCCTTTAAATATCATTACTTCTGCGACTTACTTGTTGCTTCTCACTGAAAGAAATAATCAATTCAAGTCGACCTATTTTTTTTTGGTCTTAATTTTACTTTTACTGTTTTGTGGTATTTTTTTTTAATCTATTTAATGAGAATGAGTTTAATTGTTTGGGTATATATTAGAGTGGTTCATAAAAACACTCTTTTTGGAAATTCAGAAGCGCTACATCAGAATATTGTTATTTGTGATAAAAGAGACACGTGGTTTTTTATTTTGAAAAAAAAAAAGTTTTCTTAGGGGTCGGTTTTTATAAAAACGCTGATGTTCTCAATTTTTTTATTTTATTCACATGTTGAAATGCAGTTCAAAATGTGGTTTTTACATATAATTACTCTGGTATTATTGGGGAACATTCCCTTAATTACACACCTGTCTTGGACAATTGGAATGGGTCTAGTTCTCGAAAATATGCTCTCGAAAAGATACTAGTAAAATTAAAACGTTGATACTGAACGATTTACACATTGTCATGGGTTAGAACTCGTTACCAGGAGGTTTCTGGGGTTGCTAATTAGGAATCTGAAGTCAGTTTTTCGAAATTCAAAATGGCGGATCCAAAATGGCGGTCCATTTTTTAAAAAGATTATTGGATTTGTTTGAAGCCCGGCACTCGCGAGTTTTTGGGGTCACCGATTACGTATCTGAAGTCAATTTTTATAAATTCTAAATGGCGGATCCAATATGGCGACCAACTTTAAAAAAATGATTGGATTTGTTTGAAACTCTTAACCGCCATTTTCAATTTTGAAAACCTGACATCAGATTCGTAATCAGCAGCCCCAGAAACCCACTGGAAACGTGTTTTAATCCTTGACAATGTTTAAAACGTTGAGTATCAACCAGAGTAATTATAAGCAAAAAACCAATTTGTAGTGGCATTTTAACATGTCAAGAAAATAAAAAAATTGAGAACATCAGCGTTTTTATAAAAAACCGACCAGCGCGACCTTTAAGAAAACTTTTTTTTTTCAAAATAAAAAACACGTTTCTCTTTTTTTATCACAAATAAAAATAATTTGAGGTAGCGTTTATGAATTTCCAAAAAAAAAATTGTTTGAACCACTCTAGTATATATGTATGTATGTACGATAAAAAATTATTGACAAGTCATTCTTAATTTCTATTGAAATATCCGAGATAATCCACATTGATCTTTGGCACAAATTCAAAATTTTTTCTTTAATTTCTGCATATGCAGGTGGTTTTCGCGTTTATTAATTGCTTCTGGGGCAAAAAGTACAATGAAAATTTGGTTACCAATTAAACTTATAAACTTTTTGTCATTCAAAAGCTAGAAAATAACTTTTTGGCTGTCAACAAACATACACATATACATACCTTTGTGGGTAACACAAAAATCGGGCATAAATCTTTCTTAAAAATTTAATTAAATCCTTGCTTACCTAAACCTTCGGCATAAAGTTAAAATGTGGACATAAATTGGTGACCTAAAAACTGGGCTTATTGAACTTATTGACATAAAAACTGGATTCAAATTTTTGATCATTCAAGATTTTATTTCATTTATCTGGTTATTTTAAACTTGACCATTTGTTTAAAAATGTAAACATAAATCGGTAATTAAAAAGCTGGAAATATATTTGTATAAAAATTAAGCAAAAATCTTTGGTCATTGAAATTGGATTTCAGCTTGTAGTTATGCAAAAGTTTCCGGCAATAGCACTAGACATACATTAATGACAATATAAAAACTAGAAAAAAATAAAAAAAAAACCTTTTTCGCTATCAAGAAATTGAGCATAGAAACTTTTTCTTAAAAATTTGATGAAAACCTTGGCTATCAAAAAACTTGGTCGCTCAAAATTTATTTAAATTTATTTATTTTATCTTAAACTTGATCATAAAAACTGCTCATATATTTTTGTTAATTAAAAAAATGGGGCACACATTTTGGTCATTCACTTTTTAGTGCTATAAAAATGGGGCATAAAATAAACCCAACACTGCAAATATGTATAAAACAATATGGCACTGAGAGGCGAATATGAAATATTTAGGAAGAAAAGTGAAAACCCGATTTATTAATGGGCATAAAACTTAGCCGTAAAGGATACGTGGTGGGTTCTGTACATAAAGGCGATTATTATGCAAAATTTTGACTGTCCAGTTTTTTGTACACTTATTACATTTATATACATACATATGCATGTGACAGCGGAAGATAAAAGCTCGATAATAAGTTTTCCAAAAAATTACTTTGAAGTTAGCAAGTGTTTTTCTTTTGTATTTTGTTCTTCTGATATATTATTTCAGACTAATGGCAAAATACCTGTTTATAAATATCTGAGATTATCAGTTGTTGGATTTTGCAACGTGTCTAAATACGATAAAATTTTCAGACGATAAAACCGGCTTCAATGCGTATCAGACCGAAGTCATACCACAGTGTTTCCCGTCTGGGAAGCGGGAAGAAAAGAAGGAAAATAAGCATCACGTTGCGCGGCAGATAGACGCTGACATTGAGAGCTTGGCTGAAAGCATGTTTAGCGGAAGAAAGTAGGCTATTGACCGCACCTGAAAAGAAAAAAGAATTATACAACGGTTAAGGGCGGTAGTAGATCCTATGAGGTACGAAAGAGGTCGACCTACCCGGGCTAGAGAGATGGTAAGCAAGAACCGTAAAGCCTACGATATAGGCAGATTCCCGGGCTAATATAAAAAGAATGCTAACTCCATGGAGGAACAATAAGCTAAGGCTATAAACGATTGCAGGAGGCAGCGGTCGGCAGAGGGGGAAACTCCTGGAACCCATTAGCTTAAAAGGAGCTTCTAAACGACATTGAGCTCTAGAGCGGGTAAACCGAAAGATGCAACGATGCTAGCCGCTAGCCTATTATCAGAATGATATGCAAGAAAAAGTCTACACATTGAAATATACTTTGCCAGTGAATTAGCGAGACAACACCTCATAGTAACAGTACTTGACAGGTGTGAACTCTATGGGCAGACATTTGCCTATTGATGTAATGCTGTAGAGAGCGAACTACTGAGCTAAATGATGAAGTTAATGAACACTGAACCAAACAAGCCTATGCCTTCCTTCAAGGGCGCGGTATGGTTCAGTGGTGATCAAGCGCAGTGGCGAGGGCATCCTCATATGGATAAAGAGGGCAGTCCAGAAGCTCCAGCGGCTATAACATAACGCTAGGCTTGAAGTGGTGGACAGAGCGCTCTTCTCTCCATTCCGATGGTCAAGGTGTGCACGGTAAAGTTGAGTTGATGCACAGGACATACAACAGCCTCAGAATTCGAATATAGCCAGACAGACGGATGAGGCAGAAAATATTCTTTATACCAGATTCGGCAAAATGTTGTGGTGTTTGGGCAGCTTGTATCTAGTCTTGAAGAAAAGAAGCAGCCCAAGGGGCACTAACACCTCAGAGACTGGAGAGGTCGAAAAAGACTTCGACCGCCTAACAATCAAAACGGCGGAGGTAAATGCTGTCAAATTGAAACAAATTAGTCAAATTGATAGACACATTTCTAATAACAAAGACTTAGGTGTTAGTGATTAGACTCCTCCTACGTCAAAATGCATACAAACCAATTCTCGCTAAAACAATTTATCCCTACCATTTAATAGATACATTTAAATAAAGCCAACATTTAATCGCCGTCGGTGAAACCTTATTTTGTTCTCTTTCAATACTACACATTTAATATCTAAGAGCTTTTGTACTTACTTACATACGTATTGTACTCCAATAAACCTGAATTATAATAAAGTCAACTACGCTGATAACTAAAGCCACTAAGTGCTTATTACAATAAGATGACGGTGATTATGTTTAATGGCTTATAAAATGCAGTGCAAAAGGGGATAGTAAGATATCCACACAGCAAAAACAAAAAATAAAAAATAAAGAAATAGCAGTAAAAACCAATAACGTCGCAGGCTGAAGCTAAGAGCATTAAAGCAAACTGTATGCATACAAAAATATGTATATTCGTATGTACGTACTATTTATATGAGTACGCAAGAGTGCAGCCATGTTTCACGTTACACGTGAATGCTCAGCATAAGAACAATAAACTATATAAACGTACCTACAGCGAGCATAAAAAGCTTGGCCACACCAATTTTATTAAGAAAGCAATAACAGAGAAAAAGGACAGTAAAATGTTAATGTATTAGATAGTATATGTATGTATATGGGGATGGAGGTATTGCCATGAATAGTGGCAAGAAATTTATAAAGAGTGGAAAGTCTAGCGGAAGGAAAGTGATGAAAAAATGCTTGCCTAAATGCTGAACTCACCTAGTGAATTGTTCAGTGTGTAAGGCCAAATTGTTGAGAGGAAGGGATAAAGTGAACTTAAAAAACAAGCTAGGAAAAAATATTGGTTTATTTTTAGGTTTGCAGGATTTTTTTCCCGCCCGTAGATGTTGATAATAACACTTGCAAAAAATAATCTAATTAAGTACTAATTATAGTATAAAGGCCGCGAACAAAGTTGTAGTGTTCCTTTTATTATTTTATTATTTGTTATCCTTCGAATTTTCAACATTTGATATTCTTTTTGTACCCCTATTACACTTATCAATTATGTACTTTCGACAATTCCGTTCGTATAGGTTTGTAAGTAACTTACAAATTTCTTCTACTGAGTGACTCTTTTTTTAATTACATTTGGAATGGAACGTTCAGCATTATCCTGCAATTTTTCATAAAGCGGTCAAAATTGTCTATAAATCAGTTTAATATATTTTAATGGCGCTTGATGTAGTTTTGGCCCCCTGATGTAAAATATGGCTAAGCTATATTTAAAGCTCCCCAACCTTTAAAGTTATTGAGGTTTTTTCCACGTAAAATTACAATTTTCTTGGTATTCAGAAATAAAATTTTAGCCAGGTAAATTTAGACAAATTGGTATCAAGAAAAAAAATTTGTAGTAGCGAACTTTTGATGCAGTCTACTTCTATTTGACACGTCTGGCCCCTAAATTTCATACCTGAACACTGCTATCTTGGATTTTAGTTTTTTTTGGGTTTTTGCGATTTGCCAGTTTATTTTGAATTTTTCACAAAAAAAGGTTTCATACAAATTTATAGAGAATTTAATTTCCCACATTTTTGTATACAAACATATTAGAAAATATAATTTTTTTTATTGTAAATCATTATCAAAACGTGCGAAAAATTTTTGCATTGTCACGGCTTTCGCCATTTTTCAACAATTTCTGATAAAAATGCGTAGCATATTCAAATGCCAAAGTTGTAGGGAACTTTCCTCTTTTAGTGTTGGGTTACCGGTGGCACACAATTTTTAAAACCAAAAATTTCATTTAGGGGTAGGTTATATACCATATTTGAGGCGCAATGTTGAATATTTCAAAAAGCCTTCATGGCTTTTTCCCAAAAAAAACTTGAATAACTTTAAAATATGGGGAGGTTAAAAAAAAACTGTAGCTTTTTTTGACATCGTGGGACGAAACTCGATAAACAGCCATTAAAACAAATTAAATTTCCCACTGACTTATAGGCAAAATATTGACCGCTTTGTGAAAAACTACATGAATTTGCTGAATTTTAAGGACTTTGAGGCACGTCTTTCCGTTATCCGATTTTAAAAATTTTTCGCAGGTCACGTTTTTATGACCAAATGAACTTTTCTGGAAGGAGTCTTGCTTTGTAGGATAAAGTTGCAAAATAAGGCGCAGTCTACTGCACGTGCATGATGATGTTCATTGAATCATTTTGCAAAACTATAACTAAATAGGAGAGCGATGGGTTTTAGAGACCACATAAGGATTTTTTTTGTGGTGATTTTTTAATGGATAACACAGCCCAACAAAAATATAAAACAAAATTTTGGTACGGCAAATGTTAAAGCTGTTTTTGATAGATTTTGTTTGTGCTGATTACGAATCCGTAAACAAAAAGTTTCCATCAGCTTCAGATTTTGAAAAAAAAAAACGAGGTCGGAGTGTCAAAAAGTCGCAGTTTTTGCAATATTTTAGAAGCTCTAGCAAAGAAACAAAAGGTAATGGAACCTTCCTTGCTTAATTAAACTTAATTGAGATCTTAAAATATTTTTTATCATTATAATCCTAAACGAAATTATGGAAAATTTTTATGCATATTTCCCTCCACAGGGGCGCGGGTTGTTTGAACCCCCAAAACCCCCCAGATGGCGTTAGCGGACGCCAATTAAAACCATCAAATGGAGGCTGCCTCTTCCTCTTACTCCGCTTTAACCAGCGGTTACTGTATACAGTTCTTTCAGAGCTGGATCATGTGGATTTATTCGTGCAACATTCCTAGTCATCGCTTAATTTTATGTAATTCGTTCAACTACGACAATGCCGTTGTAGAACTCATACAGTTCATCGTTCCATCGTACTCGCTGTTACAAATGCATAAAAAGGGAAATACATAATAATAATAATAGATTGGCGCTTACACATATGTTAGTGTTTGGCCGAGCTTCTCCTCCGATTTGTGGCGTGCGCCTTGATGTTGTCACACAGAGCGGAGGGACCTACAGTTTTACGCCGACTCCGAACGGCGATTGTATTTTTATGAGAAACTGTTTTTCATGGCTGAAATACACTTGGAGGTTTGCCATTGCCTGCCGACGGACGACCGCTGTTAAGAAAAATCCTTTTTTCTGTATTTTTTGCGATGTGGCTTTTGACCAGGGTTTGAAGCCAGGCGTTGCGGAGTGGAAGCGCGCACTGCTTACCAGTACACCACAGCGGTCGAAGGGAAATACATATCCTGTATAATCTTTTTTTATCGAATTCTATAAGGGCCTCCTATTTTAAAATCGTATCTAGCAGCTTAGCTTAGCTTTGCAGTTCTTGCTACTTATATTCTTTAAAATAATATTAAACAAAAAAATTCACGATAGGGCGTCGGACTACTTGGTTTTGAGAGGCTATTTAAATACTGGCGCTGTGATGATGCTATTTACTCACGGAACTCTGAAAGCTTCTTTTCGTACCTATCCTATTCTAGCAGGCCTTTTTCAAGAATGAGCATGCGGTGATTTACCTAAAGTCACGCTTATGAGGTCCGCTAAATTCCTAGGCAGTATAACAAACGTTTAGAAGGCTGGTCCGATGGTTTTTGGGGCATAAAACAGGGTCATCCTTCTTGTAGGTTGGGCAAAACCAACTTAAATCTCCATCAAAAAGCATACGTTTGTCGGCACTTCAGTTATTTACAATATTTGAATATCTCAGCTGCCCATCAATCGGCTACAGCTACTTTATTATTATTGCAGTTCGAATATCGTCATGATCAATTGAGGGATCGGATCTTTCCTATCTCTACAATTTTAAGCCACTTCCGCGATTGATAAGCATTAAGAGTATTTTTCCACAATTTGGAGAAAACTTTTATCAACTATGTAGCACAGGATTTATTTTGTCAGCGGGACTCAATTTTTTTACTGTATTACCGAAAATACAACGTTTGCCCATCCTGGCGCATACGATGCATGGGCGTAGCTAGGTAAAGGCAGGGGTGTGCTCTAGGCCCCTCTACCTTTCAAGTTTTCCTTATATATATGAAAAATATATAGTACCCTGAAATGCTAGCTCAATAGTAAGCCACTTATATTACGGCACTCTAATTTTACAGAAGCGCTAAAAAACTGATTTTCTTTAACGGCTTTGACTTGATGGGCGATATTTTATTTGCCTATTACTTTACACGTCTGTTGTTCCTATAGATTTTATTATTTTTAGTGCATTAAGCTCGATGCCTGGAGTTCAGGGTGACCCAATTTCATTTTTGCCACTAAGGCGATGCAAACGGTTTTACAACTGGCCAATGGGTGGTTTTTAAATGGCATCGACGATTTATTTTTATTGTCAATGCCAACCAAGTAATACGATTTCTCCGTTTAGATGTAGATAAAGAAAAACATATTTAAAGAATCGAAAGAAATACAATATACCCGAAGCCCTAAAAGAAAGCCAGTTTATTTTAAGCACAACGATTTTAGTTCTGTATTCAAATGAATTTTTATCTCTTCTGCGCAAATTTGTCTGCCGACAAGAATTGAATAAAAATCTCTTAGCATAATTTCCGATTACAAACTAAGTAAAATTCTATTTTTGCCATCCAAGTAAATAAAAACTGCTCAGCTATTTATTAAAAAAAACAAAACATCCCCACTCATACACAGCGAATACACAGCGCACTGTGTCTGCTGTTAGACTAAGGCCTAGATTAACTATTGACCTTTTACATTTCGGCAGCAGAGTAATTTCTCAAAATATTCAGTTCCACTAGGCATTTGGAGCCGAAAGTCGTCATCTATGCCAATTTATAAATAGCGAAAGAGATAACAATAAAAATTTTGCTACATATACGTAGGCTGTAAGCCAAAGATAAGCCTTTAAGGCAGCCAAAATAAATGCCAGGATGAGGGAGTGAAGAGGATAGCAAAAAGACGCAAATGAAGTATGAGCAAAAGCAACGCGTTATTAGGCACAGCAGCAATAAAATCGTATAGTTGTGAGTACATACAGAAATATATTACATAGAGGAATATGTGGGCGAATGCCAACTTTAATTCATTTATTTACATACATGCACACACACACACATGTAGACGTGCATATACATATGTGTACAGATGAAGAAACAATCTCATATCCAATTTAATTTTACAACGTAATCAAGGTCAGTTGGTAGGGCGCAAAGTCAGAGCAGGGAACAGGGGAAATAGAAATACTCAGCAAAAAAGGATGTAAATAAGAAAAAATATATATATTATGAGGTGGATTTTATCGAAGGCTGAGGTAGCTCAGCCGCTCCAGGGTTGAGTGGAGGTCCATTGGGCCGCCAATATCATTGCCGCCCCAGGCCGAACGCAACACCAAGAGCCGCCACCTTTCAGGGCCGCTAGCAACATCATCGCCATCCAGGGCCGTTGTCACCGTCGTGCATCATTAGGGCCGGACTGCCGCTTTACTCACCATTGGGCCGCCAATATCATTGCCGCCCCCTAGGCCAAACCGCTACCGAGGACCGCTACTTACTGTCTGCCGCTGACATCATCGCCATCCAGGGCCGCTGTCACCGCCGTTACTCATCAGAGGCCCGTTGTTATAACTAGGGCCGCCAATACTGCTCTCACTACGGGAGGTCGCTACCGCCCTCACCACTATTTGGGCCACCGTCAACATCACCGCAGGGCCGTCACTACTAAGGGACTGCTACTGCCATCACGATCAGCAATCGTCGCTCTCATTGGATGCAGTACCCATCATCACGCTCGCTACCGCTCTCACCGAACCATTGCCGCTCTCACTGTCATTATTCACCGAACCATCACCGCTCTCACCGTCACCGCCCTCAACATCACCGCCACCGTCACTAGCCACTAGACAGTCTCGACGCCGACCGCCGACCAGTTAGTCGCTCCCTCTCTCTCCCCTCTCTTCGTGAACGTCAGGGTACCGGCAGCCTGGCCGAACGGCCGCGTGTGTGTGTGGTTGTGTTCGCTATATTTAACTACTGTGTTTATTTTATTCAGTGGGGGTTAGTGGG
>NW_016173845.1:0-11524 GCF_001687245.7 Rhagoletis zephyria
CAATTGGATATAGTGAAAGTGAAACGGATTTCAAATGCATGTTACACACGTTTCCTGGGCCCATAACCTCTTTTAGTTTTACTCCACTACTGACTCGTACGCAACGCTAAACTTAGAATTAGCTCATCCTTTTTTTTTGTACTCGCAGAGTACAGTTTCTATAATGGCAGGTAGCTACTTATTTATGCTCCAATCGCCAGGTTATCCTTATAACTTTTGTTTAAATTAGTCAAACTCGATTGTAATTCATTTGATATATAAAATTGTATCTATTCAAACGTTTCATTCGTGTTATTCTTATGTTTAATTGTACTTTCTTCAATATTTATTTTGGTTTAATTCAATTTTTTTCTGCGTATTGCGTTTACTCAACCGTGTGGCCGAGGAGCCATTTTGCACCTGCAATTAGCACATCTAAAATGGCTTGGATATCTGATGATTAGTGATATCCAAGACGTTATGGATTCGTTTCCGAATCATCTAAGAAAACAATCGAATATTATTTGTTGTTTAAAATTTAAACATTTAATATCTAACAATGCTGTTACTAAAGCACAAACAAAACACGTTTGCCAAATTTTCGAGTACACGACAAACCCAATTTCTAGGAAAGGGTGGGTGGCGTGCTGCCATTCTGGGTCCTAGCAGCTCGCCTTTTCCTGACATGTGTACAATGCTTTTTTATATCAGTGCACTTCCACATTTATCGTTACTATTTATTTTTATAAGTAAATATTTTTCAATGATTCGGATTTTCATTAGTTTTGAAGTCCGAAACTTTTTCTTTTAGTACACGTATGACATGGGAGAGTGAAGATACAATTTCCACACGATTAGGGTGGGTGGAGGGTGTGGATGGGGTTGGGAATTTCAACGAAAAACGTTGCGTCGGTTTAAAGTAGTGCAAATATGGCAAAATATGGCTTTTACTCGCAAATAAATGTTTTTTGGGCTAACTTGAAAACCGACGCAACGTTTGACGTTGAAGATTCCCCTTTGGCTAGGTGACGATAAGTAAGTGTGGTCTATATACGTCCAGTTGCACTTATCGTTCGAGCCAGTTAAGAACAAAAAACAAAACAAAACAAAAAAAAAACGACGCTCCCATGTCGTTCTAAAGTTGCCATATTTTTGTTTCTAGCGCAATATATATGGCGGCTATCAAACCAAATGATCCTTGCGGCGGCAAACTTGATGATATTTAGCTGACTAATACATGTCAAAAGCGTTGTTAGTGATGTCAAGAATTTACCGATTATTCATGTGCCGCTTTAGTCGATAATTGAACATTTCTCAATGGGTTTCGATTAGCTATCGAAATTAAAATTTGTGTTTAATAACTTTCATAAAAATATAAACGGTGCGCTGTAAGCGAACGTAGAAAAAAGCAATATGGGCGATTTTGCGACTGGCTCTAAATCTAAACATGCTTGAAGCTTGGAAACCTCAAATTTGTGCACTGCGTTTTTTGGCGAGTAGTAAAAAATATACAATCAATTCACAAATATACAAATGTTTTTTCTAGATTTTTTTTTTTAATTTTTGATTGAAATTTTTTTCGGTACTTCACTTTTGTATTTTTTATTATATTATCGAATTTTTTTTTTAATTTTTACATTTTACATTTTTTTATTTTCATTTTTTTCGTGCTTATTTAAATTTTTTTCAATATATTTTAGAGATATAAGGCAACAATAAAATATACAATATTTGCATATGTAGTTGCATAAGAAAAAAGAACTTAGAGAAACCAGCAGGCAAATGCATATGTATGTGTAAAACAAGAAATCAGCAAATAATAAAGCGCGAAAAATTACATGGGAAAAAAATTAATAACTTTAACCACATTTTAATTTTATTATACTAATTTTAAGACCTACCATACATACATACAGAACATATGAAATGCTTGTTCGTAAAGCTTAGCCGATTTTTTAAACTTAATCCACAAGACACTAAAAAGAAAATTTTAATGCAGAAATGTTTCGAATTACATACATATGAAAAAGAGTTGAAGCAAACACGAAATCGTACACAACTTATATAAACATATAAAAAGAAAAACTTATAAACGTAAATGTAGTGCTAGAGCGTCGTTCTTCAACACTTAATATATATATATATATATATATATATATACATATATAAAAAATTACAAAAAAAAAAGAATTACATCTAAAAGAAAATATTAATGTAGTAATATGAATATAATACATTCGCAAATACTTCAATATATGCATATATGTCAGTGAGTAATTAAATAAAAATAATAAAATAATTTTTTTGTTTTTTTTCCACAAAAATTTGCAAGCAAGTTACTGCTAACAAAGTAAGAACAAAAACAAAGAACTAAAAAATGCAGTTGTACATACAGCGGGAAGTATTTTTTTCGTTTTTGTTGTTTTTGTTAATTTTTTTCTAGCTGCCAGAATCCAAGCTCAATTCGTTTGCGCTCACTACGCTCAGCAACACGAAATGGCAAGTAAGTACTTCAACATACCTAACCCTCTCCGTCTAAAAACAAACATACTCGTACATACTTCTTCCCGAAAAAAAAAAAATGTTTGCTGGCTGCGGCGCCGGCGCGCAACAACCACCACTACTATATTTCCTCCTGAGTGCACTCCAAAACGAAAAGAAAAAGACGACTATGACTTTTTTATAATTTTTTTCTATACCATAAAAATATATATACATACTTACAAATATGCTAGTGTATACGAATAAATAACTAATTTTTTGTTAATATGTATTTACTGCAAATTTTTTTATAGATTGAATACGCATTTAGTAGATATTCGCAAGTATATCCAAATGTTGTTGTTGTTCCCAAAGAGCAAAGGTGAGATTTTTTTGTATTTTTTTATCTAAACTTATATACGCACATACAAACATACTAAATATATATAGCAACCCCACTGGAAATTTACGGAAAAAATGATCTGCTAGGGCAACAATAAAAGTGCAATTTTTTTGTCCAAAGATTTATTGAGTGAAAAATAAAAGTTTTTTTTTCTTTTTTGACAATGTAAATGCTTCTAAAATATGAAGTTCACAAAGTCTGCTTTGTAGACACAAACAATTTTTTTATGCAAAAAGATCGAAAATATTTTTTTTCCTTTATTTTTTGTGCACAAATCAATATATATTTTTTGTATCAAGTGTGTACAATATTAAAAGAAGAAATATACATACATATTTGTGTCCTATAGACAGAATATTTTTCCCAAATATTTTTTTATAAAAAAGAAATCATATAAAATTACGCAAATTGCTTAATGTGTCGATCTTTCAATAAATCTTGAATAAAAAGAAATTAGTCAGAATAGTAAAAAGAAAGTAGTTGTATAATTTTTGTAAAATGTTTTTTTACAAAAGAACTTTTATTTCAATTACTAATTGTAATGACAAAAATTAATAGCCATTAAGTATGCTTCCACATTTCATGTTTTAAAAGTTATGCCGGATTAAATGACAAAAAATTTAACGAGCATTAAATAATCAGCCCTATTCTGGTTGTCGACGTCGATGCCCTTTTTTTTTTTTTTTCAAAAAATAGCCCTCATCAGTCCAACTCTGGTTTAGCTGACCACAGTAATTTGGCGAGGAATACCTTTCAGTTATTATTTTCTAATCTGAATGGCTGTGATTCGAATCGATGAATACTCGATATTTTAGTAAGTTTTGGCTATTTTTTCTTAGTTTATTTAATGTTTTTTATTTATTTTATGAAAGTAAAGCTCCTTTCCTAACAAAAACCATATACTACCAAATTTCCAGCTTTGTGCAGAAAACTATAAAAATTAATTCTGCAATGTTTCACCAAAATTTAAAACTTTTTAATTAGAATCTTTAGACAAAAAAATTAGTTTGCGGTTTTGTAAATTATTAAAATTGAGTATAATAAAGTGCGAGTGAAAAGTGTTGCTCATTTGCTTCTCCTTCCAAAAAAAAAAGGTCGAACACACTTACTTTGTTTAAAAAAAATTGTTAACCGTTAAACCGTTAAAAAACCCGTTAAAAAATGCCAAAAAAGTTAGTGGTAAGCCTTACCGACTTAAAATTGCACATTATTATACTAAAATTTAACAAATTTTACGGGTTGAAAATCTCAGAAAACTATCCTATAAATGTGTGGTGTTACTATAAGGATACTGTTTCAGGCAAAACAGTGTGGAAAAAATTTCCAAAATTATTTTTTGTCCCGTATTCGGCCCTCATAAATATGGTCACCGTACATATATGTAAAAATAAATTGTGTTTATTCGTTATATGGAAGCAAACGCGACAAAAAAAAATTATAAAAACATTTGAAACTTGCACATTTTTTTAGACTAAAATTGAATGCGCTATAAAACTGCGTACTGAAAAAAATTCGTTTTGAAATTTAGGTAAAAATTCGTTGCATTTTTTGTAGTCTTTTACAAAGTTTAAAACTTTGGTTTATATGAGTTTTGTTAGAGAATGAACTGTATTTTAATTGAAAATTCTTAAAAAATAATTAAACATAAGTGGCAAATAATATCCCTTTGAAATGAGGATGCTATAGATATGGCCAATACTGTATATGGGGTGTTCCATACCAAAACGGACGGGGTTCACACTTCATGTGTTTGATTTGTTTCGAATTTTTAGGATTTCGATGATTCTTCTATGGGAAAGGTAGTGTCTCCGAGGTGGTCGCATACTAATTTGGTTTAGATCCGATCATTGGATCATGTAGAAATTAACGATACACCTGAATTTGTAGATCAGAATTGAAGTCGGCCGTGGTTTTTGCTTAAAATATACTTCTCATTTCAATAGCTATGTATTAGAAATTGTACTATAATTGGTGACAAAAAATTTTTTACTGACAAATTTCAACTTTTTCATTTATTTTTCCGTAAAAACACTGTGACAAGAATTTGTCGCTGATACAGAATAGAACCGTGTTAATAAAAACGTAATGGCATAATGACAAATTTTATGAACGTAACGACTCGGATACATATTTTTAATGCACAACATTGGCGTACAATTTTTTGTCTTTAGCGTTCAGAGGAAATCCGGCATAACAATTTCGGTAAAAACAATTGGATATGAAAAATATATATAAAAGTGTTAAATAATTGTTTTATGTAAATAAATTTAATGTTTTTCGAAGAGAATTTTAAAAGAATGGCATTTATAACTAAGAATTTTGTACGAAAAGTCTATTACCAAACAATAAATTTTTAACGTAAAACTATTTATTTTCAAACACTAGTTTTTAAATAATGTCAAAGAAATTGTTTTTTTTACAAAAAAAAATGTTAACGGAAAATAATTTTAACATGCACTTTTTTACATTTTCAAAATGATTTATTAAAGAATGATAGTCATGAAAGTTGTTTTGCGAAAAACATTTAATGAATTTTAAAATACGCAAAAAATTGTTTTTTTTTTTAACAAAAGGAACATATCTCTTACAAAAAATAATAACTATTTTTTAAAATTTTACAACTTTGTTTTTAATTTTGTAATACTTTTTAACCTTTTCTAATAGCATTTGTAAACTTTTTAAAAAGTTGTAAAATTCATCTAAATTTTAGGCACTTTTTTAACATGGGCGCTTGAAATTCTGTACTATATATTTTATGAAATTTTTTTTAAGAAGATGTCCGTCTGCGAGACTGCGGAATTATGAAATTTGAAAAGCCTTAGCCAATAATTTAATTGAATACAAAGAACAATTAATTGGTCTTCGAAACTTTATTTTTTTCATTGTAAGTTGTTTTTTATGATGTAATGTTTTTTTTATTAAACGAAAGTTCTTTTTTATTTTAAAATAGCTTAAAGCTTTTTTAACAGAATATTTTGAGTTAGTTTTTTATTAAAATTTTCATGATGTGTTTCGATTAGTGACGATTTTAAAAATAAGAAAAAAACTCAAAACAAATTAAACAATTTTTAAATACTGAATCTTTCATCAGCTAAAATGTAAAAAGTAACAAGCTCCAAAAATTTCCAAGCGAAACTTGCAAAGAATTTTATAAAATAAAAACACCACATTTTTCATAAAAAATGACCTCAAAAATAAATAAAATAAAAATTATATATATTTCGTTTTTGTAAACTCCAAATAATGAAAAATATTTCTTGTGATTTTCCTTAAGAGCTGTATTCTAAGCTTTAATGGTAAAACGTACAGTGAAAACAAATATTTGGTTTGAACGTTGCTTTCAGAAAAAGAAAACATAATATTACACGTTAGATTTTTTATTGCTAATTATTTTTTTTAATTTTTAATTATTATTTGTTTTTTTTTTTAACTCTTGTCGAGTCATTCATTGTCTTCCTGTTTTTGCATAAAATTGTATATTTCTTCGAAATTTTTTTGCTCTTTATTTTTATTTTTTAATAATATAATTTCATTTATATTTTGTCCACAAGTTTTGTACTTTTTACGCTCCACGCAGGATTCAAGTGCGAATAGTTAATAAGAAAATCATAAATATTGGTTTTCTCTAAGAGGGATTTTAAAAGTGTTTGTGCGAAAGAAAAGGCTTTACAATAATAAACCCCATTGTAAGGGATATTTATCGCTACATAGTACTACATACATAAATATTTCTTAGTATGTATGTATTAAGTAAAAATTTTACTAACACGCTCTTAACCTTTTTCTCGTATTTCTTTCTTTCATGCTGCCGCTTACATAATTTTGCTCTGTATGGCTGTCAATTATGCTACTCTTGCAACATCTGTTGCAAACTCGTACAATCAACTAAAAAAAAAAAAAAAAATCGATGCTAATTCAACGACGAAATCTTGCACTGATACAAACGTCTGCAATCGAACAACATCGCAACTTTACCACAAAATCTTTATAGGCTTCAACTACTCCGGCCTTATCGATGGGCTTTATCGCAATAAATCTTATCATTATCCATATTTATAATTCGTGAAAATGATGCTGGATGCAGTGGTGGCGGCGGCGGCGGCGGCGCCGAGTATAATCATCGCCTGCAACAAATGCTGTTGACGATCATGTTCATGTAAACGTTGACGATCACGATCACGATCATCCCACATGTCTCCTAGTACTACTTACTCCTCCTTTCTACTATTGTACAGTTCATAAGCTAAGCTCGC
Organism: Rhagoletis zephyria; assembly: GCF_001687245.7. NCBI lineage: Eukaryota > Metazoa > Arthropoda > Insecta > Diptera > Tephritidae > Rhagoletis > Rhagoletis zephyria. The sequence continues at coordinate 7,117 of NW_016173845.1, forward strand.
TCTCTCACAAGATTTATATACTCGTACATATATACAAATGTACTCTAGTCTCATTATACTAGACATTTAACATGCAGACATACATATGTACGTACGTACTTATACATAGATAGTGTATTTGTTTGTAAGCGCTAACAAATTATTTAAATAGCGAAAAAATTACGTAAACGTTGAAGCGTTGAAATTATAGTTGGAAGTTGAAAGTTGGCATGTGATGGATTGTATGTATATTTGTAGAAAATGTTTGACGATCTCTATTTAGCTACTATTTAATGATTAACAAAACGTGTTGTTGTTGGCCCGAAAAAGTGCAAAACAGTAAAAAAAAAACAAGAAATGTTTGGAGGAAGAAACTAGCCTCGAAAATCAAATAAAATTTAAGTGATTCAGTAGTTTTACGAGAAAAAGCAAAAAATAAAAATAATTAAAACGAAGTAAAATACAAAAAAAAAAACAAAAATATAGTTCATGGATTCACAAGGTGTCGATTTTCAGTGATTCTTAGGAAGCTCAAAACATTTTTACACGTTTTAAAATTTGTTGACTTATGACGATATAACTAACTATTCAGCCATATCGCCAATTCCATGTGAATAAATCGTTCCCATAATTTAATAGGCAAAACCAAAATAAATTGGAGAAATTTGTTTTGGTTCTGCTTTATAATATTTGGCAATATTTCTTCTCATGGAATTCGGGATAAGGCCGATATGTCACCTTGTGAATATCCTAAGTATGTTGTTATCGTGTGGCAGAAAATATTTGCACTCGGGGAAGTAATGTTTATGGGAAAAAGTTTATATTGAGTATAATCGGCTCCTATGTTGAATGTCGTCATCGTCATTGTCCACGATCGTCAGCGTATCAGTAAAATGGCTGACGATGGCCGTAAAAAATTACCTATACAATTTTAAACATTTTTTTCTTAAGTGCTAAATGAAAGTTGGCATTTTAAAAATAAGAAATGTCGTATTTTTTTTTTCTTATAAGTTAAGTTCTGATAAGATAATTTTTTTTATTTATTTAATTGAAATGAGAGATCAGCTAACCCTTTGTCTGGTGGCCACATGTCTTAAAAGCTTTAGTTTTAGGTTGAAGCTTGCATTTTTCATTTAGTAGATGTTATAGTTTAAAAACACAAGCTTCAGAAAATACTATATTCTATGAGTATTTAAATTGGTTCATACTACTAAAGAAGCCTTGAATTTTTGATGTTTTAAAACATTGTCAGTACAAATTTAAAATTTAATTTTCGGTCACTTACAGATTCGAGAAGGAGAGAGATAGAAAAGGGTAGAATTTATGTCTCGCTTTTTTAATGCTGCATGTTGAATATAATAATTTATAAATTTAAATAATCGGTAAAATTCTTGTTTTCGTGCAAATCGATAATATTTTAATTTAGCTTTTGATTTTTCTACAGAAATTCGGACCAAGCCGGCCTTTACCTTTAACACTTCCAATTTTGTTATCGAAATTTCTGTCATTTCAATGCGCAGTGGAACTTCAGTATTAAGGCATCCATACATTTGTGCGATTCTGTCGGTGGCGAAGAAATTACAACAATGCCGACCATATAGTTTTAAATGCGCAACTTATGGGATTTTGCTCCAGCGATTAATTTGAAAATTCACAATTCTTCTTTTCGTAGACTGCCACGTTTTGTGAACGAAAATGTTTGATAGGCGGATTTTGTAAAATTAAAACGAAAATTAACGTAAGTTAAGCAAACAGTGCAACCGACTTCAATGCTCATATAAAAATTTAGAAGTGCCATTGATTTATTCATATGACCCAATGATGGGAACTTAACATGGTAGTATGGGAGCTCCTTTGGAGTACCACGTTTCTGATTAAAAAAAAAAAAAGAATCATCGAAAACGGAAATTTCGAATTTCTGATATTGTGCTACCCTTCGAACTTCATAATAAAGTTCATAGCTTATTTTCATAAGATTTTTGTTTGTCTTGTTTTACAGATATTTTGCGGATTTTTTAATAAAGCCTTTTACTACAATTTACAAAATTATTAAATTTTCGAAATTTTTGAAGAATATCGAATTTTTATTTGGTACATTTTTCGAATTTTGAATATAAGAAACTGATTTGGAGCGAAAAAATAAATATTTTTAAATTTTTTGCATACTATTTAAAGCCTTGTTCAAAACCTAAAATCGGTTTAATTTATTTTTTTCGAATTTCGAATGTAAAAAACGGAAATTAAATACATGTTATTATTTTTTAAGTATATTTTTTAGTCCTTTTTTCTCTAAAATTCAGCCAAAGTACTTTGACGACTTTTGAAGCTTTTTAACTTTTTTTCTACTTATTATTGCCAATTTCCCCTCTTCGAGCGCAAAAATCATGCCACAAACAACAACAACAGCAACAAACGTTCCGACTGTGTTATGATTAATGAGATTATACCTATAAATAATGTACTTAGTAATATCTAATAGCTATCGCGTTACTTTTATTATTAATTAAGATAAAAAACCAAAGCCATTTTGTAATAAGAAAATTTTTAAAAGCCATAAGCTGAAATGGAGGAAAAATTGAAAATATTTGCTAAAAGGAGGTAAAAAAAGAATGGCATTTTAACGATTCTTTTTTTTTTATTGAATCACTGATTTCAATTTGTAATCTCTTACGTTTTTGTGGGTCAAATTAGTTAATGCGCTATTTTAGCCTGATTTATATCTCTGAATCGAAAAGGCCTGGCCGGATTGAATTTTATTAAAAGCCTTGATATCAGCGGAAGAAAATCTATATATAATTCAATTATTTTCATCTTTCAGAAAGACGAGAGCAAATTTTGTCAAACTGTGTAAATTAACAAAGAATTTTTATTTTATAATTTTATAAAAATATGCAGTATTGAAAACAGGTTTATTTAAAGCCCAAATGCCATTCTATTTTCCCCGTTCGATCTCATTCCAATTTACAAAACATCGAATATTGTATTACCACTATATATACCTTGAAATCTAACTCTATATATTCTATTTATCGGTTTTCAATGCCCCACATTTGGACTAAATCCTATTTAGCAGCCGTAGTAAATATACATACTAGTATGCATATACATACATACATATGTATGTGGGTTTTTATTTATTATTTTTACATTGAACAAAATTTCAATTGAAATCCAAACAAATGTACCTTTATATCAAACTTTAAAAACCAAACATACAATAATATTATAGTTAGTTGAACATAACCTACAAAAAAGTAAGAAAACAAGAATAAAGAAATTAAAAAATTACTATACCGTAAGTGAAATAAAAGTGAAATCACTGTATGTATTTAGTAAAAACATTAAAATTTAATATTAATTATTAAGTAGCAAAAACTTAAAGCGTACATATGTAAAAATTAAAATTAATTGCAATTTAGGCATAATTAACTAATGTATACCAAAATATTTTTTTTTTAGTTTTTAACTGTATACTATAGAGTATATAATTATGTTTGTTAACAAAAAATGTATTTATGTCTGCCTATAGTGTATGACTACTCAATGACTGACTGAATTTACTTAAGCTTTTTTGTTTGTTTATTTATTGTTAAATGTTTTTTTTTGTTTTTGTTAAATGGCTTTATTTTGCGGGCAAATATTGTTAATGTTTTTGAATTAATTGCTGTTGTATATGTATGTATTTAGAAGGTTTGGTTTTGTTCGAAACGTTCCTTAAATGTAATATTTTTTGAATGCTTGTGAATATACACACTTGAAATTTATAAAAAAAAAAAAAAATACTGTTTGCCTTACACTCTTATTTCATTTAAAAGGCGGGTAAGTTTTTTGTTTACCTAAAAATATGTATGTTTTATTAGAATATTGAAGAAAAAAGGAAAAGCTTTCAGTTTTGGTATTAAAGTTTTGACGAACGCAATTCAAGTAAAAAAAAAAATTATTTGAGTATGAAAACTGACGCAGGAAAAAATCATTTTACACTTAAATTGCTGGTGAACCGGCAGTTAAAGGCTGACCTTTAAATTATTTAATTGGCTCTAGTTTTCGAGATATATGAATGTATACAGTGGTCGAAATAATTATAGCCGCACCACATTTTGACAAGTTTTAACATATTATTTTTGTTGTTATTTAATTTAGGTTATTTTTTTATAAAAATATAGTTCATTCTTTAACAAAACTTTGTGCAATATTAAAAAAAAAAATAATCAACTATCGTAAAAATGTCAAACTTTTTCAATTAGATTTCCTAGAGAGATTCTGAGTATGCAGTTTTGTAGCGAACTGAATTCTACATAGTAGAACAAAGTACAAGTTTCAAATAGCTAAAACTTAAGTTTGGTTTTTTTATTTTCTATTTTTTTTTTTTGTCTAAGATTTTCGGTTTTCTTCCATATAAAAATAAATTGTGTGTATTCGTTATATGGAA
>NW_016173846.1:0-11523 GCF_001687245.7 Rhagoletis zephyria
TGAAAACTTATTTAAAAAATATAGGACTACCTGAAAAGGCGTTACTTTTACTTGACAATGCAGCTTCGCATCCAAACGAGGACACGTTAAGATCCGAAGATGGTTTAATTCGGGTGATGTTTATGCCGCCGAATGTAACTCCTTTGATTCAACCAATGGATCAAAACGCAATAAGAATAACAAAGCTACATTACCGAAATTCTCTCTTGGCAGCTATTTTCTCCGATGATTGCGATTTGATCCAATCATTAAAAAAAATTAGCTTGAGAGATGCTGTTACATTTTTGGATAGAGCTTGGAATAAATGGAGTCAGGAGACGTTGGCGAAATGCTGGACAAATATTTTAAACTTTGCAAACCTGAAAGACGATGACGAGGATGACATTCCACTTAGTGTCTTGAAAAACCAAATGGAAGCTGAAGCTAAAAGTATGGAAAAAGAAGCTGCCGAAATTCTCCAACACTTAAATCCTGAGGTAGTTTGGTTTTGATTTAAATAAAAACNTGGAAGCTGAAGCTAAAAGTATGGAAAAAGAAGCTGCCGAAATTCTCCAATACTTAAATCCTGAGGTAGTTTGGTTTTGATTTAAATAAAAAACACACGATAACAATAATAAATGATTATTAGGCTACTTTCACAGAAGAAGAAATAAGAGACTGGAATAACGACGACTTGATTGAAGAGGATCATATTGAAGCTATAGAAGAAAGCGATTCCGAAGATGAAGTTGCAGCTATAGGTGGAAATGAACAAGAACGCATAAGTTCATCCGAAGCCGTAACAATTTTCAACAAAGCTATAGCATGGGCAACTGCTGAAAAAATTAGCCCGAGAAAAGTTAATGTGCTACAATCACTGCGCGAAAAGACTGTATTGAATGCGGTAGAAAATAAGAAACATCAAACCAAGATCACTGCTTTTTTTTCTAATAATTTGTAAGCAACATTCATATTTGCTAACATTTTTTATTAAATAAACTGGCAATGAACTAACCAGAGAATCTCTTTGACTAACTATGCCATAAAAATGGACAGGGTATGAAAACTGTTAAAACGAATACATACAAATATATTAAAAATACATAACGTTCGAAAACTCGAACATTTCGATAACTCGGACAGGGCTGGTTTTCATTAGTTCGAGTTTTCGCGAGTGCACTGAAGTTTGGTCGGAATGAATTTTTATTTGCCAGCGTATGCGCCCGACTCCCGCGGGCATGCGAAATTCGAGCATGAGAAATAAGAGTGGAACGATTGAAACGTGCATTTCTTTCTTGCGCAAGAAGTCAACGCGGAAATACTTTCCGCACGCTGGCAAATGAAAATTCATTCCGACCAAACTATATCGAAATGCATGCATTTTTTTCATAGATAAGTGCAGAAATGTTTGTTAAAGAGGTTGTTGTTAAAAATTTTCGTCCAAGAGGTGCTTAAAAGTTCAATTTTTCATTAAAAAAATATTGAAAAGCAACAGAAAAATATTTTTGTAACGAAAATAATTGCATTGTATGGTTTAATGTTTTTTAAATCTGCACCCAAAAAATTTTTTTCATTCGGACATTTACTTTGAAAGAAAAATAAAAATTTCCAAAACACTGCAAAAGTTTTCAATTGTTGATTAAAAAAAACTATCTGGAATTTTGCAACAAAATTTACACCGTGTACTTTTCGACTACAAAACGCGGCGCTGCCTGAATATCATTGAAAAATATTAATCTTGGTAAATTCGGGGCCCACTTGAGGAAGTCTTACCCATATATAACATATATATATATGTGTTTAAGCCATAACTCATTTAAGATTACGATTTCATTTCATATTAATATAGCTTTTAATTATCGCTTTCCTTTTGTATGAAATACTATGTCTTTTGAAACTTTTTTTTATATTATTTATATCGATAATTTGCGATAACAAATTTGTAAACACGTCTTTATATCGATGTACTAAAAGATGTTGACATATGAAGTGAAAAAATATAAATAGCTTCCTTCTTCACAAAACTTCCGACCGTAGCGTGTTCGATTTTTTATCTTAAAAATATTTTATAAAACGCCAACCATCTTGTGGACTTAAAACGCTTAGTCTGCCTACAAACATTTGGAGGCCCCGGCGAGATAATTATTTTTCAATAAATACTTTGCGAACATGTCCGACAGTGAGCAGGAAGCCTCAGCTAAGAAATGCGATGCAGAAGGAAGTTCAATATCCACAGCTAGTGATAGAACGATACAAGTACCGAGTAGAGAATATCGATACTTTTCATGAGTACTGAATAGTATCGAGGACTCGATACTTTAGTAAATATCGCGAATACCGAAAAATATCGACGTTTTAAAAACTTGTTTAACTTGTTTCAATCACATAGAAAAATGTTTAAAAATTACCCCATGGGCATAACGTTCATTTACTTCACTCTGGTGAGCTACTGGTAATCGCTATGCAATTTCTATACAACATAGAAGAAGAGGTCAGTCATATGGACATTTGGCTCGGTTAAAACTTCTTAAATAATTGGAAAACGAATCTCTTGTCATACCTTCGATAACACTAGCAAAAAAAAGTAGTATTTTAACCAGACCCACACATCGACATGTATTGCGGTCCATTTGACTCGTACACCTCCTGAATTTGGAGTTAATTGCGAAAATTGTTAAAAAAATGGCAAAAACGAGTCAAACGGGCCTCAGATTCGGATTCAGTAGGTCGAAATACGTGGCGGCAAGTGGGTCTGCTTAAAAGCACACACCAATTTTTTTTTGTGCCGGTGTAAGGAATGGGTTAGGAGGGTGGTCTTCGGTTCGATAACTTGGCAATTCTCCAGAATAAGGGAGCCTTCGTTTTCCAATGTATTCTACCTTGGTTTTAAATTCGAAATCCAGCCCGCTTTCGGAGAAAATTTTTGTGAAAGGGAGCTTATCTTTCCTTTAGACAATGGCTTTAGTTGCTTTTAAAAACGTCAAATAAGCTTTTTGCTATAAACACTTATCTTACGCTTTTAAACTTGTTGCAAGTTCTTTTCAAAAACTTCGTTAGAAATGCTTGTTAGATCAGACTTCAGCTATTAAAAGCAATGTCTATTCAATTTACAAAAAGAAAGAGGTCATATGTAGGTATATGTAAACAAAGTCATCTGATTTTTGTTAACTTTTCGCGTTTGCCCTAAAAATACTTGGAAGTACGAGTACATTTCATCGATACATTTTTGCAAATATGAGTACTGGCATCGATTCTTTTTTAGAGTATTATAAATGAGTACTAGTATCGATACTTTACTAAAAAGTTCTATCACTATCCACAGCTTCTACGAAGGCACAAAACGCAACTACTGTGGTGAATACTCGTCGTAGCGTGTGCGAGCAACAAATGGAGCGCACACGCGACTTCGTTGAACGTATGAAGCATAATCCCGCCTTGATTTCCACATCGGAGCTGACTTTTCGCCTTGAAGGTCTGGAAAATTCATTCAGCACATTTCTCAACGTTCAATCAAAAATTGAGGAGAGATCCTCAAGAAACTTCACATCATCATCGATCTACTTACGAGGAGTTATACAACTTAACTGCATCTAACATAAAGGTTATGCTCGGAAAATTAGATCAGGGAGCCAACACAACCATCATGGATAAAGAAAGGTATGACACTATAAGATTACCGAAAATAGAGTTGCACTAATTTTCAGGTCAGGTTACTGCATGGATGAACTGGTACGATGAGTTCATTTCCCTGGTTCACAACAACCAGCACATCACATCTCTCGTGAAGTTTCATCATCTGGTAGCAAAGTTGGAGGTTACTGCCAAGGCGACTATCGAAGGGCTGAAGATAGCATCCGAAAATTACGAAGACGCATTACAGTGTCTCCGTGAGCGATTTGAAAATAAAAAGGTAATCGGAAAAAGGCACATTGAACTTATGTTTCAGCACCCTAAGATTACTACGGCAAACTCTGCCGATCTGCGAAATCTAATCGACAAAATGAACATTCACATGGTTGGACTTCGTAACCTAAATCGACCAGTTGATCAGTGGGACGACCTTATTGTTCACTTAATAACTTCAAAATTGGATGCAGAAACCACTGTAAAATGGAATGAAGATTCCGCTACAGATCGTATGTCAACACTTACCGAACTAATGGCATTTTTAAAGAAAAGATGCCAGATATTAGAAGGTAATGTACAAACAAACTTTCTGAATAATTCAAATTCCACTGGCACAAACATATCTAAAACCCAAAAACAACAAAAGGCATTTACGGCTACCACAATTGCATACAACTTTTGTCATAAATCAGGTCACTTAATTTATCGATGCATATCCTTCATAAACTTATCCGTAAAAGACCGATTACAAAAAATTCGAGAGCTAAACTATGCGAAAATTGCTTAAAAACAAATAACCACACTGTATTAAATTGCCCATAAAACTTTAAATGTCACTCCTGTGGGCATAAAACCATTCTCTATTACATCAAACAAATACCTCTGTCTCGCAAGCGAACAGCAGCAACAACTATCAAACTGGTTTCTCTACTAGTTTGCAATCTCCAAGTTCCAATTTTACGGCTAAGCCTCAAGTCACTTTGCATAGCAAATCGAGCGACAGCAACATTCTGGGAACTGTTATCATACACTTAATTAGCAATTGTAATCAAAATATTACGTGCCGTGCACTTTTAGATTCCGGCTCTCAGCTGAACATGATTTCGAAACGCATCGTTAGAATTGCTGGAATCAAACGTCAGTATTTTCCAACATCTTTCACGTCTGCAAAGAATATGCAAACGTCAACAAAGTTTAAAGCTACATTTACAATTAAATCGCGCTTCAATCAGTTCTCTTATAACTTAGAAGCCTTAATTCTTCCAAATATAACTGGACCAATGCCTGATCGAAAGTATTGATGAATGGAATATTCCGAAAAATATTTACTTAGCTGACCCGCTCTTCAACATTCCGCAACGAGTAGATCTTCTTATTGGTGTATATGATATGTTATGATATACTCTCAGTCGGCCAAATTAAGCTTGGGCCTAACATGCCGATAGCACAGAACATTTACGAGGCTGGATAGTGGCTGGAAAACTATCCGCTCTAAAATCTCAAAATTGAAGTAGCAATTTTGTAAAGTATACCGACACAAATGAGGATTCAGCGCTCTACAACTCGATTAAAGCTTTCTGGCAAATTGAAGACATCAGCTCTCCATCTCACAATACATCGCGAGAAGAAAGAGAATGTGAAGGGCACTTCAAAAGAAATATTCTTCGCATGAAATGACGCCGCTCTCAAGTAAGGTTGCCATTTAAACAGAATTTCAATATGCTAGGCGATTCGTATAATATTTCAGTAAAGAGATTTTATTCACTAGAGGCAAAATTTCGCAGAAATGAACAATTGCGAGTACAATATGTAGAATTTATGGAAGAGTTTATTAATTTATCTCATATGGAAAAGGTTGTACATGCTGATATTAAAACTCCACACTACGTAATTCCTCATCACTGTGTATTTAAGCTATCTAGCTCCACGACAAAAATCCGAATTGCTTTTGATGCTTCATCAAAAACGAGCACTGGTGTATCGTTGAACGAACTGCTTATGATAGGGCCCGTAATTCAACCTGACTTGTTTACAACAATGCTTCGTTTTTGATATTTTACATTCGTTTTTACCGCGGACATTACAAAAATGTACCGCCAGATATCACTTCATCCTGATGATCGGCGTTTCCATTACATTTTATGGCGATCATGCGAAGATGATCCTGTTCAGATATTTCAATTGTGTACAAAAGCCGACCGTAGAGCCAAAAAACATTTACAAAACGCAGCATTCTCTCTGAAATTGCTCAATACTTTGACCCTCTGGGTTTAATAAGCCCGGTTGTAGTACTGGCAAAAATATTTATGCAGCAGTTATGGCGTTTGAAGTTGAGCTGGGATGAGTCACTGCCTCAAGAGTACAATAGCAGATGGGAAAACTTTCGGGATCAACTACATTGCTTAAACGATTTTGAGATTGATCGCCAGGCGTTTGCACCGTGTGAGCTTCATGAGTTTTCGGACAGTTCTGACGATGCGTATGGAGCATGCCTTTATGTGAGAAGTCTCTCTGAAGACGGAGAAGTTCGCGCCATTAAATTATTATGCGCTAAAACAAGAGTAACGCCGCTTAAAAAATGTTGTTTGCCGAGACTGGAATTGTGCGCTGCGGTCATAATGGCCGAACTTGTAAAACGCATAAAGACAATTTTTGCTTTCATCGAATTTTAAAACATCAACTATTGTTTTAAACTGGCTTCAACAAGATTCGTGCAGCTGGCAAACATTTGTCGCTAACCGCGTTGCGCTAATTCAGGAAAGCAGCACCTTTTCTCAGTGGCGCTACATACCAACCGACCTCAATCCAGCTGATTTATTATCTCGTGGTGTACTACCTAAAGCATTAACTCATTAGAGCCTATGGTACAACGGCCCTAGCTTTTTAAAGCAATCTGAAGATTTTTGGCCTTCTCCGCCAGTGGGAATTCATTACAATGACGATGTCCTACAAAGAAAGAAAATAAAACTTGTTCTAGTAGCAACACGTGAAGTGAGCTTCATAGAAAACGTCAAATATCATAACAATTATCAAAGTCTACTTAACGTAGTCGCGTACATACTGCGTTTTAAGCATAACTGCACAACCAACAAATCAAATCGTCGCTTAGGTGTACTCTCTCCAGAAGAGCTACGTCTTGCGTTGCTTGCTGTTGTAAAATCAATTCAGCAAGCGGAGTTCTCTTCAGAGTTGCACGCATTGAGATGCAGCAATACTCTTTTAAAGCAAAGTAAACTTAAGGCCCTCGTTCCGTTCATTGATCATGAGGGAATTCTTAGGGTAGGCGGACGTTTGCGGAATGCCGCTTTAGATTTCAACAACAAGCATCCAGTAATTCGTCCTAAGTCTCACGTTTTTACTCGAACACTTTTAACTCATCTTCATATTATCAATCATCATGTTGGACCACAAGCGCTTCTTAGCATAACTAGACAAATGTTTTGGCCTATTCACGGGAAAGTTGCTGCCCGCTGCGTCGTTCATCATTGTGTTCGCTGTTCCAGAGCACGCCCAGTAAGACTCATGGCAGACATGCCTGAACTGCGAGTACAACAATCAAGGCCGTTTAATATTGTTGGAATTGACTACTGCGGACCCTTTTTCGTTCATTTTCGCCGCCGGCACAGCACCAACAAAGGAGTATGTTGCTATATTCGTATGGTTTGTCACCAAGGCCACGCATTTGGAGCTTGTTGACGACATCAGTACTAAAGGCTTTCTCAACGCCTTGAACCGTTTTATAGCTCGCCGTGGACGTTGTGCGATTTTATATAGCGATAACGCTACAAATTTTGTCGGCGCCCGAAAGGAGCTGGAAGAGCTTTTCAGTAAGTTTCAACAAAAACAATCTCGAGACGAAATCGCAAACGAATGCGCTATTAATGGAATTATTTGGAAGCATATACCTCCCCGGTCTCCGCACTTTGGCGGGCTGTGGGGGGCTGCTGTTAAATCTTTCAAATACTACTCAAAACGAATAAGGAATAACTCTCCACTAACTTTTTCAGAGTTTAGTACCCTAATCATCCAAATCGAGTCAATACTCAACTCTATGCCGATCACAGCGGTTCCTGAAAACGCCTGCGATGCACCTTACCCCTGGACATTTCATTATTGGTACTGCGTTAAATGCTATTCCTGAACCAGAAAACCTCAATCGCTTGAAGAGGTACANCTGGACATTTCATTATTGGTACTGCGTTAAATGCTATTCCTGAACCAGATATAAAGGCCGCCGAAAACTTCAATCGCTTGAAGAGGTACCAGAAGTTATAATGGTACTTCCAACAATTCTGGGACAAATGGCACACGGATTATTTGCAAAGCTTGCAAGGTCGCAATAAATGGCTAAAGAAAGGTCCGCCTTTGAATATTGGTGATATAGTAATTTTGGAGGAAGAAAATATTCCGCCGCTTCAGTGGAAGCTTGCACGCATAACTCGTCCGCATCCAGGCAAGGATGGTATCGTGAGGACCGTAACAGTAAAAACTCCTACTAACGAAGTCCAGCGAGCTAAAATAAGACGACTACCTGTTGATAGCCCTTTGGTCCCTCAACGGGGGGGTTTAAATGTTTAAGCCTTAACTCATTGAAGATTACGATTTCATTTCATATTAATATAGTTTTTAATTATCGCTTTCCTTGTGTATGAAATACTATGTCTTTTGAACCTTTTTTAATATTATTTATATTGATAACTTGCGATAACAAATTTGTAAACACGTCTTCATANAATTATCGCTTTCCTTTTGTATGAAATACTATGTCTTTTGAACCTTTTTTAATATTATTTATATTGATAACTTGCGATAACAAATTTGTAAACACGTCTTCATTTTGATGTACTAAAAGATTTTGACATATGAAGTGAAAAAATATAAATAGCTTCCTTCTTCACAAAACTTCCGCTCGTAGCGTGTTTGATTTTTTATCTTAAAAATATTTTATAACCGCCAACCATCTAGTGGACTAAAAACGCCTACAAACAATATGTATGAGGCATTCGACTGGCTTCTCATTTTTCCTTTTTTTCGGATATATGATCTGTAAAATTTTGGATTTTTTCGTGATTCTGACTAATCATGTCAAATTGTTATATCTCGGGTTGGGTCCATCGTAGAGACTTCATTGTTGACTCACACAAAATGAACCACCTAATCATAAAAAAAAACATTTTAAAAACAGTTCTTGAAAAACGCTAATTTTTTGGAACATGTTTTTTATAGAGGATTAAGCAAGGATTACGATGGTGTAGTTTTAAATTCCCAATTTACTGGTCTTCACTATGCAAATCAACTTAAAAAGTTCAGCTGTTAATAGCTAAGTTAACTTTAGGACAATCGTGACCGTCATATAGAAATATTAAGCCCANTCAACTTAAAAAGTTCAACTGTTAATAGCTAAGTTAACTTTAGGACAATCGTGACCGTCATATAGAAATATTAAGCCCGTTTCTTTATCTTTAAAACGACGTTAAGATGAAGCTTCCTCGATAAGTAGAGCCCAAGATATAACGATTTGAAGAAGCACATGAATGGTCAGAATCACGAAAAAATTCGAACTTTGATAGATCAAATCTCCGAAGAAAAAAAGAAAAAAAAACTCGAATATTCCTTGTATAGAACCGATTCAAAAAAGAAATTGAAGCGAATCGGAGACATGACATCATAAGTATAAATATTTTGTGACATAAAAATAATACTACACATATGTGTATATGTATAAATACTATAAAGATGAGCTCTTATTTGTTACTTTTTGTAAAAATGACTACGACTGCAATATGAATGAATTTCAGTTCCATAATTTTTAGTTTATTCAGTTTGTAAATAGCTTTTTAAGCTGATATAAAAAACATTTATATTTCTTTCTTGAAAACACATATTTATTTTTATTTCTAGTATTCGCACTGAAGCAAGACTACAAAACTAGTTTGTTAGCATATTTTTAATTAATGGTAATAATATCCGGGGATCCCAGAATTACTAATTTAAGATCCCGAAATCCCGGGATTCAAAAAATAGTCCGGGATTGGAGGCCTTAGTCGCGACCTGTCGATTTAGGTCAGAAATTTCGATTTCAAAGATCGAATATAATCTGAGAAGAGAATATACATATAGTCCTTGAAAATGGTATATAATGATATATTGTCGAACAAGGCTCGCTGGGATTTTTTTATCGGGTAAATTAAAAAATAACCATATTTCTCTTAATTTTTCAAACTTTGACCATCGGTAATTTCTACAATTTCAAAATATGGGGCACTATCTAAAATTAAATCTATTTTCAAATAAACTGATACCTCATATACTGCAATCGCATAAAAATTGTCGAATTTAGGCGACTTTTCTTAAATACGGCCTTGAATTTATATGTGTGTATGTACCGGAATTTCAGATTTTTTTAGCAGTGTGGCTAAGGAATTCATCAATATTTATTAAAAATTGATATATACAATCGCTCTTTAGCAAAAAGTGGTTTTTCAAGAAATTTTAGGAAAATGGGGGTGGCACCGCCCACTTATATGATATATGTGTATCTCAAAAACTACTTGACCGATTTTTGAAATCGGACAAAAACCACGGGCTCCACCAACGTAACGGTAATTTCAAGAATNTCCCGGGATTCAAAAAATAGTCCGGGATTGGAGGCCTTAGTCGCGACCTGTCGATTTAGGTCAGAAATTTCGATTTCAAAGATCGAATATAATCTGAGAAGAGAATATACATATAGTCCTTGAAAATGGTATATAATGATATATTGTCGAACAAGGCTCGCTGGGATTTTTTTATCGGGTAAATTAAAAAATAACCATATTTCTCTTAATTTTTTAAACTTTGACCATCGGTAATTTCTACAATTTCAAAATATGGGGCACTATCTAAAATTAAATCTATTTTCAAATAAACTGATACCTCATATACTGCAATCGCATAAAAATTGTCGAATTTAGGCGACTTTTCTTAAATACGGCCTTGAATTTATATGTGTGTATGTACCGGAATTTCAGATTTTTTTAGCAGTGTGGCTAAGGAATTCATCAATATTTATTAAAAATTGATATATACAATCGCTCTTTAGCAAAAAGTGGTTTTTCAAGAAATTTTAGGAAAATGGGGGTGGCACCGCCCACTTATATGATATATGTGTATCTCAAAAACTACTTGACCGATTTTTGAAATCGGACAAAAACCACGGGCTCCACCAACGTAACGGTAATTTCAAGAATCTCAAAGCTAGCTATATTTTAGGAGGAGTAGGTTTTGTCCGATTTCAAAAATATTCAAGACGATACCTAAGGAGGCTAAGCACCAAATTTGGTTGAGATCGGTGAAGTAGTTTTTGAGATAGGCATATATCATACAAGTAGGCGGTGCCACCTTCATTTTTCCAAAAATTTCTTAAAAAACCACTTTTTTGCTGAAGAGCGAATTTATATATCAACTAGCTTTTACCTACGGGTTTCACCCCACGTCTTTATACAAATATGAAAAATACTTTAGGTAAAGATGTTATATTTTATTTCTGCTCTAATTTTACTATAGCCGTGACAGCAGAATATGATAGGACAGTTGTATAGCTTGGGTGTTATGGAATAAAATGCAATTATAATTTTTTGGCATAGCAGGTGTTTTTATTTAGGTTAAAATATCTCCAATAAGTTATATAATAGATGAAATAATAAAGCAATTATCATACACTTTATTTTCGATAAAGTTTTGGGCTTTACTTTAAAGCATTCTCGTTTGTTGTCATTCCAAAAGCTTAGCGAACTGGAAATTTAAGTATTTTAAATTCGAAGGGCATATCAAAAATAATGAAGGTGGTCATGTGACTTATGGTTCCGAAAAGGAATTTTAGTCCCGGGATCCCGGTCTTTTTAAGGTCTCGAAAATCCCGGGATTCTTGGCAAGTAA